>NW_008236769.1:0-28890 GCF_000691975.1 Corvus brachyrhynchos
TTTGTTTGTTTTTATTTTTAGAATTGTAGTGTGCTGAGTTTTTCTACATAGTAAAAAGGTAGATAGCCATTTGGAATAACCACTGAAAGAGTGAGTTATGATGGTTGCTTCACCATACAAGTAGATGAAAATATCCTAGTGTTACTTGTACCTTGTATGGAAGCTTTTTTTTTACCACTTATTCTTTCAGAATTGTGATATGCAGGTGTATCATGAACCTGAAAACCATGAATCATGACTGTCAATAAAGACAAAATATGTGATAGCAGCCCTGCTAAAAGTAACGTTCCTTCTCTCCAATCTGAAGACATATTGGGTGTCACATGAAGATAAAAATAAATTAGCTTGCATTAAGTGTCTTAGACAAGCCTTCAATTCATTCAGCAGTAGCTTCATTTCTTTATCTTCAAATTTCTAATATGATTTACTGCTGCAGTTAATCTGGAAAAAATACATATATACTTCTTTTTCACACTTTTTGGATTAAATAACACAACAAAATCAGTTTCATCCCTTGATAGGCTCTGAGATAATCGTTGTTTCATGTCTCAGATCTTCTCTGTTCTTTTAACATGCCCATACCTTTTACCTTCTCATTTGAGCAAGGAAAAATAATTTGCTCCCTGCTATTAGACTGAATATAATTTTTGAAACTGATCCAGTGCATCACTTAGTTACACTCTTCTTGTTGTCTCCTTTCAGATTAACTGTAGGTCTGGTAGTTTAATTGCTCCTGGTGGAAAGTCAGAACAAACCAATTTTCTATGCCATTCTCTATTAATTTAAGCCTCAGTTTTTCTACTTTTCTTTTACTCGGTCACTTTTCTTGGTTTTTTGTCATAGTGTATAAGAGTTTCCTGCTGTATAAAAGGATTGAAGACTTTGAAGTATGATGGCCAAATTTGGGTCAATAAAATAAAGCTCTCCACTGTGTAGACAGCTAGAATATAAGAACATATGTCTAAGACCCCACAAGGAATCACTGAAAGAAGGACTTTCCCCTTTTATGGTGTAGTATTTTTAATGTTATGAAGAATATTTAAAACCTTGTTGCCTACTCCAAAAATCTCCAGCATAGGCAAGTATAATGGATGATCATATATACTTCCAAGTACACATAGGTGATTCTTCAGTGATGATATAAGAATATCCTGTGAAAATTCTTTATTTATCAGAAATTCTTCTTTCTTAGTGCCATTTCTGGCAAATTATACATCTTACCTTGAAGTCCTCTCAGAAAATCAAAGTACAGCAAAAAAAAAGTGACCTAAAGCAATAATAATAATAAAAAGGAAAACTAAATTAAAGAGATCTCAAGAGAATCAGTAGAAGTCACTAAGAAAAGTTGTAACCCTGTACCTAGCCTGAGACTTGCGACTTAGTGATTCTTATTTACGTCATAAGATCTTCACAAGTAACATTGTAAACGTGTTCGGGATACTCTAATTTTTGCATGTTGAAGTCACTGTAGAACAGATATTAACAGATCAGAGAATTTATATTTATTTCTCTAAATAAAAATAATCTGATTTCATATACTGTGTAGTCTACTGCTAATTAAAAAATAATCTTTATTACCATCCTACAAATTAGGGAGTTTTGTTTGAACTTTTATTTTGCAGATACCTATGTGAACATATAACACCTCCTGAATCCTATGGGATTTCTATGTGAATCTTTTAAATCAATATATGAGGCTGGAATCAAACCATAACAATTAACTTGGAAATGCTTGAAAAGCTCGATAGAGATAAATATCAAATACTTGCTGAAAGAGCCTTGGAATTGGGATATTAGATTAAGTTGGGATATTAGATTAATTTTTTCCCTTTTGAAAATTCCAATCCTAATATATTTTAGTTAAAGTACAGCCACTGTTGGAATCTCTGAGAGCCTTGTCCTAACAATATCTTAAAAATATTTGCCAAAGACATACTATCTTTCAGAAATTCTATCAATTTTCCTAAAATGTTTCCACCAATGTAGCCTAGCTCCTCTACTGTTTTTTATCATGCACAAGAATATTCTAAATTTAATAGTCTGTTCTGGAATTCCCTTTTATTTTTCAATAAGTACTATAAGCTCATACAGCACAAATATATCTGAAACAGTAAATTTCCTTTATTTTGATCTTTCTCATCCTATGATACACCTTTCATAGCAGGTCCAAATGGCTTCAGAAAAATGTAGAGATGGCATTTTCCAGTATTGCCACGTTTTACTTCAGTGGACTCTGCTCACAAGGACAGATGAATTTTAGCATATTGCTATGCAAATATGCAAACGTAACCTCAATACCAAAGCTACTTGTACATTTGGGCAGCTGACTCTCTGCTCATGTGTAGTCATGCCCTCAGGCACCTATGTGCCTCTGTGGGCTTTAGCTTTTATTTTCAAATGATCTAACTCTTCAGTGGAATTGCCTCTTATTTTAATGTTCCCTTGGAATATAGTTACATTTATGGAATAAAAATGTAAGTCTATATGTATTCGAAAGTGCACTGCAAACAGTCTTATCCAGCTCTGTCTGAATAAATTTATTATTTAAATAAACTTTATTTTTCAGAAAGTCCTTTTAGGACCCACAAACTGGTTATAGACAAGCAATAAAGTTGCCTAGTCTAACAAGTTAATTCCTTTAGGCCCCTTTGCTCTACTTACCTCTATACCTAGGCTAGGTCTAAGACAAATTCAAGTTAGATCGGTCAGTGAAATAATAAGCTATCTCAAATTTATCATAAAATAGCATGGGCAATTATCACAGAACAGTTCCTGTATGGTAATTTCATACTCTGACATGTCCTACAGAAATTTTAATGTGCATTCTGATGCAGAAATATTCTCATGACTGAAAAGCACATAAGTCTTTTAATTTTTCAGAATTACAATATCAAGATCACAGTGTCAATTCGGATGACCAAGAACAAGCTTACTCCTGTGACTCTCCTGAAGTTACAGAATCACAGGATCATGAAAATACAAAATGACTGATGTTGGAAGGGACCTCTGGAGGTCATCAGGTCCAACATACCTGCTCAAGCAGGGACACCTCAAGCAGACAACCTAGCACCATGCCCAGGCATCCTTTGAATATCTCCAAGCAGGGATCTTTCACTTTATGGGCAAGCTATGACTGTGTTCAGTCACCCTCACAGTAAAGAAAAAGTGTTTCCTTACATTTAGAGGGTATCTCCTATTTCAGTTCGTGCCCATTGCCTCTGGTTCTGTTACTGCCGAACGGTTAAACATAGGTGCTGCAGATCCATTTGTAGTTGAAGAAGGCCAAGTGCTGTAGTGCTAGGTTTACTTTAGCAAGCTGCAGCTTTCCCTGAGAGCTCAGTGGAGCTGCTTAGGGCAGTGTGACCATTTCGGCCTCCCATAGTCCTTTTCAGACGGCTCTGCAGTTTTGCTCCAGCCTGCTATCAGCTCTACAACACAGTGACGGCGAAGGAGGCGAGAAGGGTCTCTCCATAAGGTTTAAGAGGATCTTTAATCTTACATCTTGTCCCAGCAATCCCCAGAGGCAGAGAGACCTCGTGATCCGGGTGCAGGGGGGTTTTGTCAGATCACGGGGGCGGTACACGGGCGGAGTTGGGGTACAGGAAGCAATAGGGAGAGCCCGAGGGAGTGGCCAGGGCTAGGGGCAGGGGAAAGTGGGGGGAACAAAATGGGATCAGAAAAGCAGTGTGCAAACAGATCACCACAGTCAAGTCATGTTTCTAGGATAGAATTGAAAATGTAGAAGTTTAGTCACTTCCTGGTTTTTCTACTAAGCACATATCATAGAGTTATTTCGAGACATATTTAAAATGCACATTTAAAATGCATGGGAGCTAAGATGTGATATACGTCTGTCTCTTCTATTTCATATCACAAATACATAAGACACTTAACTGACTTAAGTAGGGAAAACTTGACTGCATATTTTTTCTTCTCAAATCCATTTAAACTCAAGCTTAATTTTGCATGACAGTTAAGAAAAAAATGGTAACTGTTTTGAAAAAAAATTTATAACACCTGGAAAACTAGGACCAGTATTTCAGTGATCCGTTTCTCCAGTTTATCTGACATAGGCTTCTATTGGTTCTTGTCCATAAGTACTTGTCTGTTTTCTTCCTTGTGAATGAATAAAGTAAAATGAAATCCTTAGCATGCATACCATCATTTATTATGAATTGATTATATGTTCATTTCATGCACTGCAAAAAATGAGAAAACACTATGATCATGCTATTATTACAGCTGGAGATGGGTCAGTAGCTCTGACCAAGGAAGAGGTGACTGGTCCGGGGAGATGGTCCCAAAAGGAATCACCTTCCCAAGGCCCGGTGTCTTCCCTCAGCTGCTGGCAGGAGGGCCTGTGCAGAGGCTGTCAGCTCTTTAGTGATTGTCAGCTCGTGATTCCAGCTCAGCTCTGCAGGGCAGCCTCCAGGCAAGACCAGAGAGAGACAAGAGGCTCGTATAGCTGTTCCACACGAGGCAGCTTTATTGTTGGCAAAGGGGAGCCGGGGCCAAGAACTCTCTCCGTCACAGGGGCAGGGGGCTGGCTTTATAGGAATACAGGGGATGGGTCTCAGAGGGTAAAGGCCAATGGGTTACAAGGGATCTGCATAGGGTCTCCCAGAGGACTGTGGGTCTGTCTTTTCTCACCGTGACCAAAGAAGTGGTTGCCTTTCCAGGGAGTCCTGCTGGGCAGTTATGCAATCTCAGCAGACATCCCTCCAGGGCAGTGGCTGGGCATACCCTACATGCTATGGTTATTGAAGTCTCTAAAAATCAGAATATTTGCATAGAAAGAAGAAATTTTGCTGGGTATTTTTCATTTTTTACTGTGATTTTGGAAGACTTGGATATGCCATAAGTTATTAGGTAGAGCCCTGTAAGTTAAGCAACCTATATGGAAAGAAAAAAACCCACATTTTTTAATTACATCTATTTAATTGCACACAGAATGGGCACACTGGATTCAAGAGACAAGCACTGTTAGAGGATACCTGAGAAAGTTCAGTATCATACTGTCTGCAGTTTATCTTTAAAATATTTAGTCCTAGACGAAATTAATCACCTCTCTTGAAACTTAAGTTCATAAAAATACCACTTCAGCCTAACATTTTTTATGCACATATAATGTTATTTGTTGCTTATATTCATCTTTATCCTATTCCTTCACTGCGAATATTGTTACTATGTTTTAATCCTTATTGACAAGAAACATATTTTTTTCAAATATGGGTTTTATAAAAAGCTTACTACCTGCCTCCAAAACTTTGCTTTTCTGCTTGACACTTTTGTATTTACTTGAAAAGACACTATAATAACTTACATACCAACATACTTATTTATTCTATACTAAATGTTCATAGAAAAGAAAAGGAAATAATGAATACCAAGGGTCACACTTCTTTGTATGAAACAGGACCAGAGAAGTAAAAAGACACGGAAAAATGAAGTCATCGCTATGATTTCTGTGGTGAATAATTACAGGTCATCTATGGCAGTCTTAAGAGCTTTTCACAACAAGTATGCCATAATTAAAACCTGAAATGTGAGCTCTCTAAGCTCAGTAAGCAGCTGATGATGTTTTCTGTTAACAGGCTAAGCTTTCTGGGAAATCTTACACTGTCAAGGAGTAGGAGCCAGCAATGGAAAAAGGCCAAATTTAATAAAGAAAATAAGTATGATAGTACTGTAACAACCTGAAAAAGGAAAAGAAATAATTCCGTTTCAACATATACATTCTAAAATAACATCCTGCCAGGTTGTTACTGCTGTTTGATTATGATTTTATCATTCAATGCCAATAAACAGAAGCACAGACGGTTCTCCTTTATGCAAAACTCCTTTCTACTTAGATTTTCATAAGTGCAGAAGTGTCATTAGGATTCCCCAATCATTCTAACCCTGCTTGCCACATAAATTCTTTTAGCAAACTGGGAATAAGAAGCTAACTGTGAGTGCTATATTGTGCTGCAGGAATTATCTGAATGGTCAAGTATCTGTACTTTGAAATTACCTTATTGTAAGGGAAGGAACTAGTTATACCATTGAAGTATCTTATTAGGAATTCTATTTTTCTATATTGTAGTGGCCCCTGGAAGCAGAATAGAAAAGAAATACTCCTGAAACTGCCCATACTTAGTTGGGAGGATTTAGATTCACCCCTCAAAGTCTGTGAGCAGGGAAGAAAAAAAGAAGTGGAAGCACCATTTGCTTACAGAATAAGTTCCATGAAAGTAAAACTAAATAATTGCTTAGAATGTTTATGTAGTGAGGATCATCTTATTTTCCTATGAGAAAGCAAAACTCAGCTTTGGCACTTAGAATCTTTATTAATTCTAAGGATGCAGTAAATTCTATATCTGTAACAGCCAAATAAAGCAAAGCCCAAACCATAACTCCTTTTAAAAGATAAATAACTTTTAATATAAATGCTGACGAATACCATAATAAATATTTGCATTAGTGATTTTATATATAGATTTAAAATGGTATCTAATTTCAGCATTCATAGTTCAAATTGATCCTAGTGTAACTTTTATTTATAAAAAACCAATAAAAAGTCTGGTAAGGAATCATGGTAGTTTCTGGTTAATGTTTATGCCATCTTTCTCTTTAGGAAAGTAAATAATTATAATCATTTTTTCACTAACATAAAAAAAATGGACATTACCCTAGGAAGTTTCAAAATATTTTGGTGAGAGAATGAACTCAGTGTTTTATAAAATAAGCCTTGACTGTCCTGGGATTTTACTATGTCTGTTCCTAGCATAACAGGAAAATCATCAAATTCATCAAAGGGAAATGTCAAAACCTGCACAAGTTCATGCTCCAGGAGAGTCTAGTGACCAATGAATTGCAGAAAAAACCTGGCAGTTTGCATGGACAGTGAGCTGAACCTGGGCTAAGAGTGTATCCTTGTGGCAAAAAAAAAAACCCACCAGCCCACAACAACATCAGGAAGATGGTGGACAGAGGTGATCCTTCTCCTCTAATCTGCACCAGTAAAATATATCTGGAGTGCAGGGTCCATTTCTGGGCTTCTCAGTACAAGAGAAAAATGGATGTGCAGTACAGCAAGTACAGCAAGAGACTACAATCCACAGAAACTCTTAAGGGACTGAACCATCTGAAATATGAGAAAATGCTAAGAGAGTTGGGGCTGTTCAGCCAGGAGAAGACAAATCAGAGATATCTTATAAAAATATATAAATATTTGATGGAAAGGTACAAGGAAGATAGACTCTCTTCACAGTGTGCCCCAGTGACAGTGAAAAAAGAAATGGGCACAGGTGTTGGTTGGTTGGGATTTTTTCTTAATTTCTATTGAAATACAGGATTTTCCATTTAAAATTTTCAAAAAAAAACCCCAACCAGATAAAATCAAAATCCAAACCACCATTCAAACAAATTTTTTTTTTTTTTTTTTTTTTTTTTTTTTTACTGTGAGAATGATCAAACATGCTAAAAAACTGCAACTGTTGAGGCTTCCTTCTCGGAGATATTCAAAACCTGATGACATGATCCTGAGGCCAGAGCAACTGTTGAGGCTTCCTTCTCAGAGATATTCAAAACCTGATGACATGATCCTGAGGAACCTGGTGTAGATTTTCTTGCTTTAAGCAGAATGGTTGGACTGGCAGATCTCCACAGCAATCTTCCTACCTCAACCATTCTGCAGTTCTGTAACACAGGTCTCTCGAAGGACATACAGCCCAAGGTATATATCAATTAATATTGTTGTTGTTAACAACACTAGATTGCTGACACTTGTGTATTGACAAATGCATACTGTAATTTGTGATAACTATCATATACATTAGCCTCAGCATGAGGTTTATATCTTCAATAAGATTAAAGTTTTATGTTTCAGACTTGAGTGGGTCTTTTTGTCCTTAATTCTGGCACATTAAATTTTTGTAAATTTTTTCTGTGAACACTTCTTTAAAAGAGGTTTTTAAAAACATCCAGCTTGATTGTAAAGCTGTTGTTCATCTCATCTTATTTTCAACACTTCCAGAACTGTGCTCAGCAGAGGATGCTGAAAATTTCAATGGTTTAAAAAATGTTACCACTATAGTGTTCCAGGAAAGAAGATTTCCACTCCTTTAAAAACAAAAAAACTACTCTTCCTATTTTAAGCACAGAGTATTATAGAGAACAGAGTATACCAAGCTATATTCTGTTACTATTTTGCAACTAGTAAGCATATATTGACTTTTTTAGGTCAGTATTAAGCTTATTGACTGGAGGATTTGATATTTACAGTATTTTGCCAGAATCAATATGATGACCTTAAGGAGGGAAAGAAAATGTCTTTGAGTCAACTAAATAAAAGTGTTTTCTGCTTGTGCCAGAAACCTGCTGATATTTAAATACATCGGTGATGAAAAATATGGGATGTAGTTATAGTTAACAGCTCATCATTCTTTGTCTCCTGGAACTCTGTATTTTTAAACACACAAAAAAATTAGTACTTTTTTTTTTAATTATGGCACTTTGTAATAATATCTGATGTTTCAAGTTCTTTCTTTTCAAGAGACATCTAATGTCACATTTGGCTCCACAGATTTCAGTTTCAGAGAAATTATATTTTATTTTATGCTTTTAAAATATACAGCGTGCCTGTCATTTTTCGCTATCCATTAGTGCAAATTAGGATCACCTCAAAGTAGATGGAATTTGTTCCTATTAATTTAGGCACAGTGGCTTAAAATGCCTTGGCACTACTATCCAGTTTCGACTTTTTTAATGGGGATGATCAGAAAACTCCACAAAAATCCTGTGATTTTTTTTTGTGTGTGTGTGTTTGAAATCCCTGTTACTTTATATTATATGTGAAATAGAACTCAGTGCAATACAGCACTGTAATGCACCCTACTGCACTGTACTATGCATTGCTATGCTACACTATCCTATGCCTAATATCTATAAAATTGATGGCTGATTTATATTTGTCAGTTTCTGTCATATGGTCTTCTATGTCCATCTTTAGGGAATATGCTTACTGATTATTACTCAGGTTGTCATGAGAACAAAAATAAAATAAGAACAAAATCTAAGTTTTGCCAAACAGCTTATCTTGCCCTGTGTTAGCAGTGCTTGTTGCACATCATTCTTCAGACCAAAAGAATGTGCTACATAGTTGGTTTTTTTACCAGACACATAAAAAAGTAGCAAAGCAATGATGCCATACCTTTCTATATTTGTATGCTTGTATAGAAATATATAATTACTAAATAATTCTGTATTTTTGTTTATTGGTGTATCATGTATTTTCTTAAATAAATCTGTATTTTCAAGTTTGATTTTTACTGTGTTTGCAGTATTCACATCCTTCATCTTTTCTTTCAGCAATTCTAAACATTACAAATGTCAGTGGAAGTCCATCCAAATGAGTAACAAATTGAGAAAATTAAAGTGATTTAATTTTTCTTTTAAAATTTTGTCCATAAAAGTTTAAATATTATAACTGGTAATAGATCAGATTATTCTGGGTTTTGTATTCTGACTTCAACTCATTTTGAGAACATGTTGTAGAAAATCTGGAAACAGAGATTGAGAAAAACAATCACTAAAATGTCTAAGGAAGCATATAAATCCACCCCCCAAATAAATTTGAAAAACATATTTTTAAAGAGAAAACCTATCATTGCTTGGGTGTAGAAGAGAGGTTTTTCTTAATTTTCAAATGTTTTTAGAGATGCCAAAATCTAAATATTTTTATAAAAACATGTGGCTACATTGCTATTTAGTATTTACCTCTTCACATTTGATATATTAATGAAGACATTCAAAAACATAATTTATAAAATTATTTATAAAATAATTGAAGAATCCATTTTAATTTTTTCAAATGTATATAAATTATTTGGCTGTGGTACTCTCACCATTGTTAAATAACTGACTTGTTGATATACTTGATGGAACATCTTTAGAGAAATAAAATTATCTTTTCACGTTAAAAAATGTCAATTTTTCTATTAAGAAGCTCAAAATCTCCTGGGATGAAAATGGAAACAAAAGAGCTACAGAAATGTCAAAAGGAGCACTTCATGATGTCCTAAAAGCTTATTTACTCTGAGAGAAAAATATAAGAGGAGAAGAGAAAGAGTGGCTGTAACAATCCAGAGTACATGTGCTGTTGCTGAGATACGGTGTATTTCTCAAGGAAAAAATTTTGACCATCTGCAATATGAATTCTTGCTCTGTGTTACAAGGAAAAAAATAGCATTTACAGAAAGAAAAAATATTCCTCTCTCTTAAAGCTACATTTTGGTTTGCTTCTATTTTCTTTCCCTCTGGACGAAAACATACTTTTCCTCGTATTTTTATCTAAATTACTCCAAAAGTAGATGAAAGGTACATTTGATTTCATGTTAGTATGTAAAAAAGAGTAAAACATCATCAGAATCTGTCTTACTCTTTAAGGGCCTAAGAACACAGATTTAGCTCTTTTCTCTTGCCTTTTCACCTTTGCTTTTCTTCCACCTAAATTTTTTCTTTAAGTAAAGACTGTATTTTTTCTCACCTTTCAGCAAACATAGCATGAATAATGAGGAAAGTAAAAACAGAAGAAAAGATGTACAATGTTAGGTGAAAGGTTAATCTAGAGAAAGGTACATTTATGATGACTCCAGCAATAGCCAAAAGCAAGTGTCTAACACGGAGCAGGAGGCACACAATAATTTCCTAGGGTGCTTCCTCCTCTCTAAACATTTGGGGCAGAAATACTTTTTTCGGTATTCAGACGGAGGTATTTTCTTTGTATTTGTAACTCTTGGATGAGTTTCCTCTCCCATGTTTGTCCAACCTGTCTTTTGGTGCCACATATTGTAAATCCCTATAAGGCAGATTGTGATTGATACTACTCACAGGAAAATACTGTTTGTTTCAGATGCTCTGCAAAACCTCAACACACCTCTCAACATAATAAACCAAACACCTATTAAGGTGAAGAGATGCTTTTTTTTATCTTTTCTTGTTTTTTCTTTATTTATTCTTAATGTTGCAGAGATGACATTGCACTTGTTTCATGATTGCTATAAAAGATGTTCCCAAAATAAATCTCAAATCACGATATCTTAGGGAGTTTCCCTGATCTCTTAAGCTGTCCTGTTTCCCATTTAATAGGGAATAAACACTTTCTTCCTTTTTTTATTGATCCCTTCTCCTGAAAAATTTAAATATACCTGTCAAATGGAAGTATATTAATTTTCACATTTGATATATTTTCCATGAAATATGGAATATTTTCAGACAAATGCTAATATTCTGTCAACAGAGAAGAACACCATCTACTGTAAGGAAAAATACAGGAAAAAATTTCCTTGTTTAGCTAGACTTTAAATGTTTTTCACCTACTGTATATATCTACCGTTAAGCTAAAACGGGCAAAAATCATATTAAATGTGTAACTTAACCACATGTTGAATTATAGTGTCTTTGTGGAGAGATTTTTCCAATGACATTCAGACTGAGAGCTTCTGTAAATAATAGCCAAGTTCCATAGCAAATGGACCTTAAATTCAGTTTTAAAACTACACTTTCATGTCATACATCTTTTCCTACCTTTACATGCGGGAAAGTATAGAGAAAAGCGTGTATAACTGATAAATATATAAAACACAAGCAGTGATGAAATAAAAACTTCCTGGATGAAATAAAGATGTATGTGAGACTCTCTCTGCTTGTTTTCTGTCCACTCTTTTTGGATATTGTTTAAAAACTAATTATAAAAAAGAATATTTATATTTTAAAGAAAATGCAAATTAATTAGATAAAGTGACTTTTACCTCTGAGCCCAGTTATTCTGACAAATGTCCCTAAGATTATCCTGGTCAGTCAAACCCATATAATGCATATTCCCTATTCATAGAATTGTATGTCATCTACCATGTTGATGTTTTGTAACCAAACAAATGTGAAAAGATGTTTTCACTTACTACTGTGATCCAAACAAAATATGCATTGCAGCTAAATTGTATTTACACCAGTAGCTCTGCCTTGTGGAGTGATATAGTCCAAGTACACAATGAAGAATTGCCTTTCAAAACATTTTTTTCATGTTTTGATTTGTTGCATATGGTTGTTTTTTGATAACCGGAAATTTAGAAGCCTACATTTTCAAGTGTAAGCATGAAAATAAGACTAATAAAATTAAATCTTTCAAATATGTTAACATAAATTTGACACGAACAAAAAAGTAGAAAGTATGTTAACAATCTTAAATCTATGGCATTTTTTCTTTTTCTTCCCCTGTTGTAGTAAGTTTAAAACAAGATATGTTGGAGAATAAGATACAGATATTTCTGTTCATCATATTTTCACTTGCTTAATGCAGACTATCTACAGTTCCTGATAAAAATTAGGAGCTACTGAAAGATACTTAATAGATCTTGTGAATAATCTGAATTTGACAAAAGAAATGTCATTGCTTCTCAACCTACAGACAGTTTATTTAAGACCCAATATGCAGCCACAAGCAGAATTTTGTTTCAGAACCAATTAATGACTGCCTGATTTGAAAGTGTGTAAAACAGAATACAGGAACTTGTCCAGGCTATCTGCATTAGGCCAGTCTTCACCCTTTTCAAATACCTAATTTGAGTAGCCTGAGTTTTCTTTTTCATTTTTAGTGATTTTAAAACATGTAAATACCACCTAGAAGGGCTGGTTAAGATGGAAAAGTTACCCTGATAAATAAACAAAAAAACTTACAATAATTGTGGATGAAGAAAATCAAATAACAGAGCCATCACAAACTAAGGAGTTGCATAAGGGAATTTCATGAATTGATATCCACTATATTTTTTTCATGATGCTATAAAGAAAATCACTAAAACTTAACAGATGAAAAATATTTATTTTTGAAAATAGTAATTTTTAGCTAGAATTCAGCATAGAAGTAACAGAAGCATTGTAACTGTTTCCTTCTATATCTTTAAAATTAAAAGAGCAGCTTTGTCAATTTGTATTAATGATATGAGTGACAACTATAAAAAAGGAAGGTGAAGTAATTAGAAAAACAAAACAAAGTGTTTGAATACTGTACTTTTAATGGAAATGAAGGCTGGCCTTTCATTAAAGCAATATGAACTGATGCAAAACAGTTATATGATTTGATTAAGGGAACAGTTACAGGTGCTTCCGTGAATTTTGAGTTCTTTTTAGATGTTATATTCTGACTGGATTATTTAAGATAATTTTTTTAGTTTATTTAGCCATAAGGCCTGACCTTTACAATATTTTGACTGGGAATGTCAGTCACCTCTGACCACAACATTGAGATACTGGAGATAATGAGGTGCTGAGGTTATAGTTGATATTCAGAAAGCAACTTAATGAATAAGAAGATATTTACAGAAGTAACAAATAAATGAACATGTGAATGAATGGAAGGAAATTGTAATGTGCCTTGATGTTTTTTGCAGGACACATATATGAAGGTTGGTTATAGGTATTCTCCGTTCAAAGAAAGGAAAACTTGCACAGTTCTGTGAATTCTGTGTAAGCGGTACTGTTCCATTTATTTTCACCTTCAGACCTGTATACTGCAAGACTAACATTATGTCGTATTCATTCTGCATTCTGAGAGATCCTTCAAGCTCTTCAAGATTCTCCCAAAACAGCATTGAGTCGCATGTGTGCAATGTGCCTGGTAAAGCACATTGGCAAAACACAGGGAAAAAACACAAGCAAACAGAAGAAATGCCCAGCACTCACTTCAAGGTGATCATGAAAGCATAGCTTGAAATATTAACCCAAGAAAGACAGACTACCTCTCCAAAACAGAATTAAACTAATGTTTCTGCTTCAGCTGACTCTTTAAAAGCTGAAAATAAAGATGGCCATTTTTTACATCTCTTCCTCCCAACCCCACTTGTCAAAATAAAATCTTTTTCTCCTACAGTGATGTGCCAAAACAACAGAAAACCAAAATTATTTCCTAAAATAGATGACTGCAGGGAGAGATTTCACAGACAATTAAGATCACCGAAAGAGATAGGAGTGGGTGCCAATGGGATGGTAGTGTAGGCATGAGGCCTAAAGCCATGATATATATGGTAAAAGGAATTCCATGAGAAAGGGATTAAAACTCAGGCATGATAGGCTGCTCATGGGGGTGATAGGTTATCAGGCTGGATACCTGGCTCAGATGAGAGGAAGAGAGAGCAAAGCTGATGTGCCATGGCTCTGTTCTGCCCTTGCAAAAAAGCCACAACCTTTGTAATCAAAGCTTTCAATATCATATAAAGTACCTGGCCCTTTCCCGTGTATGACAGAAGCAACAGGATATTTGACTACAGTCAGGAACTGATTTCCCAGAGAAGTTGCGGAATCTCCTTCACTGGAGACATTCAAGAATTTTCTGAATGCAATTCTGTCCAATGTGCTCTAAGATGACCCTGCCTGAGCGGGGAGGTTGGACCAGAGACCCACTGTGGTCCCTTCCAACCTTACCCATTCTGTGATTCTGTAATGACCTTAAATATAGGAGCTCATTTCAGATATGACTGAGTCAAATAAAGTTTTCTCCTCTCTCTCCTGGTTATTGACTTTTTGCAGTAGATGTAAATCAAGCAGTCAAGGGAGTGCAAATCAGTTCTCTTCATAGATTATTCTTTAAGACACTCTAAATAATCTTTGACATTCATTTGGGGCAAACTCTCTTTGCATTCTCAAATACATCACCAAAAAAAAGACTTCCAAACTACAGTTTCCTCATCCTCTTGCTCGAGAATATATCTCTGCCTCTGGGAATTCTATTTCAAGAAATAAATTCTTTCTTCTTTCTCCAGCTTATGTGGAGAAGGTGAAAAAGAAAAATGCTGCTGGCCTAAAAGTTGGCTGTGTGCACCCTGAAACATCCTGAGAGCTTTGTATGTAATCAGCTGAGTACCGAAATCAAAAATATTTAAGAATATGAGCAGAAAACGAGTTTTGACTCAAAAATTGCAAATTCAGTTATTAAAATATTTCACTCATCAGAAAGTAGAAACATGCTTTACAGCCCATTTCTCAATATAAGCTACTCAATAACCTTTGAACTATGGATTTTAGATTCTACCAGGAAACCCACTTTGAAAGCAAGATGCAGGCCAATACTTACTACTGGTAAACATATAAAAAACAATTTAAATAATTAATATATTTGATTAAAAAATCTGGTTTTATTGGCCAGAGGAAAGATTTACTAGATAGGTAGAATATATTATTTGCTCAAAACCTATATTTATTAACATCTTTATGATAAATTGTCACAATTTTTCTAATTTTTCACGTAAGGAAATAAATAACAAAACTATTACAGAGTTCTAAACTGTCTCAGCACAGCTTTTAGCACCACGTTACTCTAGAGATGATTGGATAAGGAACTCCTCCATCACTCAAGTTGTCCAAAAATAAACTCAGCATGAGTACCCGTAGTACAGAGTAACTATTCAAAACACACTAGATGTTATCTTTGAACCCTGAAAGTAGGTTTCCTGAGACAATAACTACATATGATTTGGCAATTAATGAAAAGAATATTAATGGGAACATCCTCACTGAATAATAAGGGAAGGATTTATACTTTTCTGGATCATACTTCCATTTGCAAACTGAAGTATAAATACTGAAATACAGCTGGATGATCAAGAAATACAGAAACTCTATCCTTTATTTTAGCTTCTTTGGTCGCATCTGGTCATATCCACTCCTTGCATATGGACAGTCTTGATCCTAAATATCATAACCACGATTTCAATGAAATTTGCTTGGTTTTGAACAGTACGATATTTTGTCTTTTCCAGATATTTTTTGGTTTGTTTTGTTGTTGTGTTTGGTTGTTTATTCATTTTTGTTTGTTTTTAATCAGGGGGGAAATATATGTCACTAATTTGACCTGTGTATTGAAGTTAAAAGCTAGCTTCTTTTTTCATGGTATCCTAACAATATGTGTTATTATGCTGAAGATAAGAAATGTTGTCACTGAAGGTGACAGAAAAAGATTGTCAGTAACAGTTAAAGAAAGGAATTATCCACAATAAAGGCATCCACCTAAATGTGTGAATTTGTTACAAGCATACTTGCAAGAAATGAGCAAAGTCACATAAACATAATTTTTATGAATTTAAGTTTTTGCCGTACTTTTCTATGTATTTATATTCAAGGCTTTATGTTAATATAACCACTATGGAGCACAAGACCTAATTTATCTTTTAAAAATAATCCATGGGATGTTTATGTACCTTCTAGCCTTCTGTTTCAGATGTTACCAGATTATAACAGATGAGAAAATACATTGTGCTGCTAGGCCATTGTAGAGGGCTAAACCTAAACATGTTTTGTCTCAAACATTCTGAGAATTGCTACAGGAAAGGTGTGATTTGAGGAGAGGGTTCTGAAGAGGTGGGGCAAAGCTGTTCTGAGTCAATTCCTGCTCCTCTCGAGACTCCCTGGAGAAGGGCTGGCTGTGCATGCATGAACAAAATAGTACAAAAAAAATCTAGTTTACATAAGCAGCATGCCCAGGTTTACAATGAAGGGAAGTGGATAGGGAACCCACAACCTCAGCTCCAGATAATCCACCTGGCAGGACCAAGGCAGGACCTAAGGGCTGGTGATATTCTTTGTTTTCTTCCATCGCGTTGCCTACGCAAAGCGCAGCTATTGTATTCTATCCCATACTCCTTACTGAGGTTTCTTGTGGGATGGGGGAGCTTGTGAAAGTGTGTTGTGGCTTGTTAGCCAGCACCTCTTGAGCAGTTTTTTGTGGGAGATGAGAAGTTATTGAAGTGTACTGTATAAAATTTAGGGCTTGTTAGCCTTGACTTTTGGTGAAATCTATTGAGAATTTAAAAGCTTGTTAACCAACACCTTTCCAATCTAAACAGTAGGCTAGTTGCTGCAGTTATGGCAACTGTACAATAAAACATAAGAGTTCCCGGACACATGGTCCAGTGTTTTTGTTCAGCCTGAGAAGAATTTAAAAGGAACATCATCTATGTCATAGAGTCATAGAATGACCTAGGTTGGAAGGGACCTCGAAAATCATCTTGTTCCAATCTCTTGCCATGGACAAGGCATCTCTCACTAAATGAGGTTGTTCAGAGCTCCATCCAGCCTGGCCTTAAACACATCCAGGACGGCATCCACAACTTCTCTGGGCAACCTCTTCCAGTGCCTCATCACTCTCACAGTAAAGAATTTTTTTCCTAATATCTAACTTAATCCTACTCTCAGTTTTAATCCATTCACACTTGTCCTGACACTATGTGCCCTTGCAAAAAGTCCCTCTGCATCTTTCCTGTGGGCTCCCTTCAGATACTGAAAGGTCATAATTAGGTCACTCCAAAGTCTTCTCCAGGATGAACATACCCTGTTGGGGCCCTCCCCCTGCCATGTGGTCCTGGGAGAGGGGCCCTGGGGGGAGACACGGAGTTTCCCTGCCCCTGCTCAGCCTCGTTCCCATGGGTTGGTTTGTGTTCCCCTGCGCGGGCAGAAGGACCCTCGGGTCCCGTGATTGCCTCAGTTCCTCGGCAGAGCCCCGGCCATGCGGCTGGGAAAATAAACATCTCTGAAACATCTATCATGAATCAGTCCATATATGTTTCTTTCCACGGGCCTCCTTGTCTGATACGTGTGTTGCAGTATCCACACTGTAACAATACCCAATTATCTCAGTCTTTCTTCACAGGAAAGAAGCTCCATCCCCCTAATCAATTTTGTGGCCCACCTCTGGACTTGCTATTATGTTTAGAGTAATAATTTGTTCTTTGTGTGTGTGTGTGTGGTAGATAAGGTAAAGGCTGATGGGCTTGAATCGTTGGATAGAAGAGTCAAATACAAAAAGAAGCTCTTTTCAAAGACTTGGCGTGTTCCTCATTTATGTCCTTAAGAGCAAAATAAACTACCAGGATCTAAATAAACTGATCGTCTCCTAGTACAAGGTGAATGCTCAAGACCTAACACACTTTCCATTTTAAGACAAAAGGGAAAAAAAATGTTGCTGAGACTGTTTAAAACTGTCAAGTGATAGCTTAGTTTCAGCAAGAAACAAACCAAAATAAAAAACAGAAATCCTAGAAAAAAAAGTTGAGTGTTTTCTTAAGAAAACTAAAATTTTCAGGGAAGACCTGACTGGACCAGAATAAATTTTTTGCTTTTTTTATTTCATGGTGAAACAGGTGTTATCCTAATTCAGAAGATAGCTTGGTTTTCTTTACACTTTTTCATAACAAAAGCAAAATAACCAGCACCATTTGCAGTGCTCTAGCCTTCTCTGCCTTTGAGATGTAATTGGTGTATGGATATTGAACATGAAAAACTCTTGCATTCTACCACTTCTTGTTACTCATGTGAGGGACTAACTCCATGTATTTTACTTAAGATACAGTTTAGTCATCATCAAAATCACATCGAACTTAAAGGTTAGACTGTTTCTGATTCCTGCCTTGCTTTGGATGAGACTTTTTGTGAAATATTACATTTCCTTCAGAAAGCTGCAAGTATAATAATTTTATATACTGTATTATGCCACGATTGTTGACTGTGCTGTACAAATGAGTAGGGAATCCTGATGAAGAACCAGAGGTAATTTAAGGCCACTCTAGTCAATAGGAAACCATTTCTACATACTATATGCAGCTATGTGAATTTCATTTTATTTGGGAAAGTGTCCACTGCTGCTAGAGAGATAGACACATTTTGGAAACACCTAACCAAGGATTTTGAATGCAGGATTGCAGCCTTTTCAGATCTCTGCTACATCAGTAGTGATATAACTCAAATTTATAAAACTGAAACAACTTCTGAATATGTACTTCAGTCCTAATGGACAATTTAAGGCTACACGTTGCCATAACTCTGAAGCTGACACAGCGGGTGAATGAGTTTTAGGCTGAGGTACACAAATGCTAAGCAAATTATACATTAAAAGAAGATCATGCTTACACTGTACAGTGGAGTATGTTATAGAAATATCACTTCCACATATGCATCAGCATATCTGCATTATTTTTGGAATATGTCTATTTTAATTAAGCATGTTGAGAAATAGAGCTGATTAGTCCAGGCAGAGTGTCACCCTCCAATGACTATCCTGCTTTTGGGAGCTGAGTTTACCATTCCTTATGGCATATCACAGTGTGATGCAAATGCTCAGATTGATGCTAGCTAGGGGTTGTCTCATGAAGTGGTCATTCAGTTCTGCATTATATAAATCATGAAATCTATGCAGTTTGACTTGAAAAAGATCAAATCTCAAATAAGAAAGAACCAAATCTGAAATAAAAAGGATATAAGATATAGTCAAAACATTTCCGACATAGCTGTGGTTCTTTTTGTATCTAGAAAATAGTATTTTATCTCTTACAGTATCATAGTTCTTAAAAAAGGGTAAATGAAAATAAAATATTGTAAATTGCTGACAAGAACATGAAGAAAGAGGAGAGAGTATGTAAATTGTTCATAAGTCCTAAGACTTTATTTGAATTATCACCTTCCAGTGCAACAAGAGGCAATTTTGTTTTGTGGTGGAAGATGGTTTTGTCCACGTTTTCCATTCCAATTTTACACAAATCCATTAAATGTGCTTGACCAATACATTATTATTTATTGAGAAATTTGTGAAAAAACTCTAATGTGAATATTCAGAATTTGCACAGACATTTACATATAAGCCTTAAGTAGATTTGCAGATTGAATAGCTTGTGTATCACCTATGTATTCCATTCCTGTATGGAAAAAGTAGTACTGTCTAAAAAATAAAATGAAAATATTTTTGTAATCTTTATTAAGTTTTCCAACATTTTATAAGTCTGCTTTTTATCACAAACATACTTTCCTGTCTCCTTTCAATACACAGAAGCTGTGATAACTTTCTTCTTGTTGTGGACACATTCCCATATGAATGACTGGAGACACATGGGAAGAGCATCATTTATTATGAAACCATTTTTATCATTTTCTTGGAAACTAGACAAAAAAAAAGTACTTCTAAGGTGTCTAAACAGATCAATCATCAGACTATACTTTAAGAGCTGAGCTGGAACAACCTTTCACCTCCTCAGATGCAAAGAATATACATGAAAGGAAAGAAGATTTTTCTGTTAGAGAGAAGTATGAGGTTAAATATGATATTTAAATCTCATGAGGAAGGCAAATGCTGCTGTGTTGTTTTCATTTTAATAGACATTTATAGCCAGATTCAAGTCCACAAATTAAGACAAACGTAATTTTTTTTCATGAGTTTCTTTGGATTTATTCCACAAAAAAATAGATAGCAAAACTGTTTCTTGATTGTTTTATGATTGTTTTGCTTTCATACAGAGAGGTGAAATGGGAAAAATGCATGGCAGGTGTCACATTCATATGAAGACATTTTGCCAGGTTCATAAGAACATATAATTATGGCTGAGTTATTTGAATAAACATTAAAAAAAGTAAAGATTTGAAACTTCATGTTGCTCAGTTTCCAGACAAGTTATTAGAACAATTCATAGACATATAGCAAGGAATTTAACAGCAAAACTATTCTGTTGCAGTGGCTTCTCTAAATTCTGCTGAAATAATTGCTGATTTGCTATATGGTGGAACTGTTCAGACAAATGCTCAGAATATCATCTTTCTGTCAAACTGTCAGTTTTGTGTACCTCAGGTGCTTCTGGTATAAACTGGTTTTCTATAACAAATTAAAGCCATTGGATAGCTTTTTATGGATGACAACTTTGGAATAAGACACAAAAATTCCACCTGAATTGTGTTTTCCATCATTAAGCTGTATTCAAAATCATATTAATTCTGTATATAACCCTTGGCATGTAATTCAGCAAACTATTGGAACACATTTAAGTGAAGAGCATGCTGTGTGTGAGAGACAGCAGAAAATGATTACTGGCTCAAAACAACTGAAGTGTGTGTGTGGAGTGGGGGAAGTTCTGAGAAAGTGGGATGTGCACTGCTCCACAACCTACGCCCCTGGAACCTCTAGTCTGCATTGACTGCATTTCAAAATAATCTTTTTGCTTTTCTACCAAAGTTTATTCAAGAAATTCCACTGAAATTAGGAATTTTAAACTGCTTTAAACATAGTTGTTCTGGCAGATAAACCAGGAAGTTTTGAAATTGGAAACCAATGTACAGAATTCAGATCTTTAATAATTCTTACATGGAATGTTTAAGCTGAAGCTTTAAAGCTTCAGCTGGGAATCTAGTCTGCCTAGAATTGTACTTTAAATGTTTCCAAATTCCCTCAGTGTAAGAGTGGATATTCTGAGATCGCTAAATGTAGTTGTCATCATCATAACAATGGCCCTGAAAAACGTATTTGGAAAGTCATCAAACAAGAAACAATAATACTAAAAACCTAAGAACATTCCTGCTATTCTAAAGATGAACGAAGTATAATACTACTTGTTGATTTCTCTTTCAACAAGTAGTATTATAACCAATTTTTAAATGTGGAATTCCTGTAAATTTGAAGGGTTCTGTCATAGAAGGATGGGAAAAATTTGGAGGTACTCATTCACCCTTTTCTTGCTCTTTGTTTATGATCTTATCAACAATAAAAAAAAGGAAAAATATAGAGAAGCATGGAAAAGGACTCAGTGCTATCTCTTTTTCCTTGTCTAGTAAATTAGCAAATTTCTTTTTTTATTTTTATTTCCCTTAAAGCATAGAAGTCAGATGATTGGACCTTTGTTTGCCTGGATCACTTTTCCCCTCCTCTTTTTCTTAAATTTAGATAGTAAATTTATCAGTCTATGGCCACAAAATGCAATATCTATTTCATTATAAAATCATTCCAGGTAGACCATGGATTATAAATTTATAATCTAAACTATTCAGTTCCTCCAAATAAGACATATTCACTTGTGATATAATAGGTGATGTCCCTTTTCCAATTGATTTTTAAACAAACAGGCAAAAACAGCGTTATCACTGGCACATGGTTTGCTGAGAAAAAATATACTTAGTAAGGACATTCCTCTTGGACTGATTTCAGCTGATATGTCTGAAGCATGAGATATTTTGTAGCTTCATAGTAGCCAAAAGGACAGCACCGAACAACATTAATCCATGAACACATTAAGTTGCTTCCCAAAGGTTAAAGAAGACACATATACCCAAAAAGTGTCAGTCAATAAAATAATACAGGTTTTACAGTGTCTTCTTCTTTTGAGGATATTTACAATTTTCTCGGACTTTCAAGGTAAGGACAGTTAAAAATGAAGGTTTAAAAAGTATCTGAAGCCAACACAAAGTAGTCTACATTATATTTATCTAGTTAGATAAACATTTCATGCCTTTTCTTAGCTCTAATAGTAAAAAACAACAAAAAATGCAACAAAAAACCACCAAAAACCCAACCCACAATCTTCCTGCTATACTAAAGATGAACGAAGAAATCTTTAATGTCTTCTAAATGAAACAGAGAGAAATGTGAAATTTGACCTAGAATTTTCTGGAATGGTGAAGAGGTTGAGGTTTTTACTTCTGTATTTTAACCTAGACACTGGAATGGAGTAGCACTACAGACAAACTCCTGAAATTGGACATATTAAATGACTTAGGAAAACAAACATCATTTTATTCAAGAATATTCTTCTATATCCAGCTGAGGAAATAAGAAAAGAGGAGAAGGGGGGGGAATAACAATGCCATTTTTTTGACACATAAAGAAGATTGTCTCTTTGTGAAATAATGGTGACCTTAATGGAGGATTTAGAGCACATGAAAGCAAACAAATATTTATATTATGAAAATGTGAACATTTTTTGGCTTATTTTTGTTCTCTCTTTAAAGATATAGCTGACTCCCAGCTAATGTAACTTTCTGTTCTTGTTTTCTTACATAAAATTTTTGGACCATGGTTCAGTTTTAGAAAACAAGATATGGCTTAGAAAAAGGACTCTATTTGTTATGTCACTATCTCAAATTATTTTTTCTTCTTTTCAGAGTTGCATTTTATTTTTAAATATCAATTAATTAATACAGCATAATATGCAATGATTAATCTGTTTTTACTTAGAAAATAAATGTAATTTACAATCTAGATTAGATTATTGCTTTATTAAAGTCAAATATTTTTGTTAATGCATCCAATCATCGTCTGAAAGAAAGAAAGATTTTCATTCCAAAAGAATGAATTAGATAGTATAGTTTGATCTGCATAGTACTGACAATATTTTTCCTGGTTTGAGCCTAGCAACATATATTACTCTAAATCTGTTTACCGATATTGATTTGATCTGAAAAGTCCAAGATGGACAAAATTTATCATTGTTCTTTGGAATTAATTCCATAAATTAAATAATAAATAATGATAAAAATTTAAATAATAAACACTGATAAAAATGTACCTATTTCTGCATTTAATTTGTCCAATTTAGTTGAAAGACACTGATGTCTTGCATATTTTTCTATGCCAGATTAAAGCATCTTTTTGTACACACTATTTTATTTGAAATGCTGTAATTCTCTGATAAAATTTGCAAAAAATAAAGTACAAAGCTAATTGGCTAACATTCAATGTATATAGGTAATAAAGAAATGTGTGCATACAGTCTTTTCCTATGCTGATTAAAGGATAAGTCTGAGCTTTTCCCTCAGCTTTGAATCCATGTAGAGTTACCTTAATGTTTTTAACAGTTCTGTTCTATAGAGGTCTTAGATATGGTAAAATTGTCCTGACCTGCCTGGTGTTTATCTGTGTTTTTCAGGAAGAAATGCTGCTTATTTTAATCTTTACTGTCTATTCTCATTTAGAGGTTCTGAAAAACAATATTTTTATGTGACCCTAACTGTGTGATAAACTAACTGTAGCACAGCTTTAAGGTCAGAGAATCATAGAATATCCTGAATTAGAAGGGACCCACAAGGATCACCCAGTCCAGCTCCTGGCCCTGCATAGCACAATCCCCAAGAGTCACAGCATGTGGCCAAGAGGATTGTCCAAATGCTTCTTGAACTCTGTCAGGGTTGGTGCTGTGACCACTTCCCTGGGGAACCTGTTCCAGTGCCCAACCACCCTCTGGGTGAAGAACCTTGTCCTGATATCCAACCCAAACCTCCCCTGACAGTTTCAGCCCATTCCCTTGGGTTTTGTCACTGATCACCACAGAGAAGAGATCAGTGTCTGCCCTTCCCCTCATGAGGAAGTTGTAACTGCAATGAGGTTTCCCCTCAGTCTCCTCTTTTGCTGAACAAACCAAGTGACCTCAGCCACTCCACATACGGCTTCCCCTCAAGGCCCTTCATCACCTTCATAGCCCTCCTTTAGACACTCAGTAAGAGATTTATATCTTTCTTATATTGAAGTGCCCAAAACAGCACACAGGACTCAAGGTGAGGCCGCCCCAGTGCAGAGCAGAGCGGGACAATCCCCTCCCTTGCCAGGCTGGCGATGCTGTGCCTGATGGCCCCAGGACACGCTCGGCCCTCCTGGCTGCCAGAGCACTGCTGACTCATATTCAGCTTTCCTTCAACCAGGAGCTCCAGGTCCCTTTCCACAGTGCTGCTTTCCATCATGTCATTCCCCAGTCCGTACCTACACCCAGGGTAGCCCCATCCCAGGTGCAGAATCCAGCAATTTTCCTTGTTGAACTTCATTTGGTTGGCAATAGCCCAGTCCTCTAATTTTTTGAGGTCTCTCTGCAGGGCATCTCTGCCTTCAAGGGAGTCAACGGCTCCTTCCAGTTTTGTATCATCTGCAAACTTGCTCCGTATCCCTTCCAGTCCTCCATCCAAGTCATTTACGAAGATGTTGAAGAGCACAGGGACAAGGATGGAACTAGAGAAGATGAGGATGGATGGTGACCTAGTGACAGGTTGGCAGTCTGATGTCACCCCAATCACTATAACCCTTTGCTCACCCATCCCATGATGTGTTTATCCAGCTGTGTGCTGGACCTTTTATCCAGAAGAATAGTTGAGACACAGTATCAAAACCTGTACTGAAATCCAGAAAGATTCCATCAATTGGCTTCCCATGACCAGCTGGGTGTGTTACCCTCTCTTAAAAGGAAATCAGATTTGACAAGCAGGACTTTCCTCTCATGAAGCTGTGCTGGCTGTGTCCAATGATTGTGTTGTCTTTCAGGTGTTTTTCAATACCTTCCAGAATAATCTTCTCTTTACCAGGCACTGAGAAGTGAGACTAAAGGCCTGTAGTTTTGGGGTCCTCCTTCTTGCCTTTGTTGAAAATCATGACAATGCTTGCCAGCTTCCAGTCAACTGGGACCTCTCTGGATTCCCAAGACTACTGAAAAATAATCAAGAGCTTTTGTGATGACATCAGCTGGCTCTTTGAGGATTCCTGCGTGAATCCCATCAAGTCCCATAGATTTGTAGGGATCCAGCTGAAGCTGTGGATCACACACAATTTCAAGGTTCAACTGGGAGTTAATCATTCTCATAGTCATGGTCCTCCAGCTCTGGCCACTGAGACCCCCTGGCTCCATCATCCATGTTGAAGACAGAGGCAAAGAATGCATTACACACTTCTGCCTCATCCATGTAATCACCTTTAGTAATAGTTGAATTATTTAGATATTGGTATTCCAAATTTGCATACATAGGATTTATTCATACTAACGGTCTTTTTTTTATGACTACTTTTTATTTTATGCATCCAAGTGAGGAATTGGCTTCTGTAAATCATTCTTCTTTCATTTGTCCATGAAGAACTACTAAAAACCTTTCAGGTTTTAGTATGGGGAGTATGAGCAACAAAGATTAAAAAAGAAAAGGTACAGAAAAAAAAACCCAGAAGAAAAAGGAGAAATATCTTGCTTGGCTTTATTCTAGAAGGTTTATAAAAAACGATTTCACAGATTGCAGTCAGAAACAGTGATTATTGAACAAAGTCTTCCCTAAAGCACTATGATTTTCCTTTACAATGACACTTCTATCCCGAGCTGAGCACTTTCATATTTGGAATATACACTGAACTGTGACAATAGGCATACTGATATTCAGCTGATGAGAACCATAGAAAATCCTAATATTGATATGGCTTTCCATGGGGATTATTCAAGGGTATTTAAAAAATAAAAGGAAAAAAAGGAAAAAAAGAGGAACAAGAAAGAAAAGTAATTTTCAAAATTATTTTGTCTATATCTAAAGGTTGTGTTTTTACGTTAACACAAGAATTGAAGAGTTGTACTTCAGAGACTGACTGCCCAGAGAACTACAAGGCAAACAAAATCTAGAAATTTTCTCTTTGCATTTTTAGCCTGTGTTTTCATTACGTCTGTAGGACTACAGGGCAAAGAGAGGCTCCATGGATTAGACTTTGTACATGATGCTGTAGATTTGAATCTCTTGTTTGGAATGAATTGTTATTACTTTTCAAAGTTTTACAATTTTTTATAAAAGTTGGGATTTTTTTTTTATTCCATTAGCTTTCTTATCTAATTTTTCAGTTGAGAGTTTTAAATTGTTTAACTGGTAGAAAACTTCAACAGGTTCCTATAGCTTTCTGCCTCCCTATTTTTGGTTTTTGGTTAGTTTTGGTTTTTTTCCCCTAGAACCAAATGATACAGAGTTAAGGTGTTTAAGAATAACTGGTATGAACCTGTGCCACAGATCATGGTCTGAAATCTCCCCTGGAGCCTAGTTAACCGATACTGACCCTTTTGTTCCCCACAGTTATGAACCTTCCTCTAAACCAGCAACCATTTTCCTAAGAGACCGTAAGATCTTCAGTTTGAAGTAAGTATAAAATGTCTCATGGTGTGAATGATTTTCACATTTTTTGGTGAGATCACTAGATTGTCAGCTGCCTTGGGCGTTTCCACTGGCTCATACTGCAGCAAGGTCATAGAGAGCAAGGGCAAAAAGACAAACTGAAAACATGTGCAGGACATGTAGTAATGAAGTATCAGAACTTTCCAAACAGGAGTCAAGATGAAGGTGCTGTCATTTTTGCCCTGTGTGATTCTGTTGTAGGCAACTCTTCAGGCTGCTGAAAACAGCTTTCTACATTACTACTGTTTTCAACAACCTAGGACCTAAGAAACACCTATCTTGTATTGCTTTTGACTCACAATATTCACTTGAAGTTAACCTCTGCCCCACAGTGTTACTGTTTCAGCCAATGTCAAAAGAGGGTAACAAGTAGTAAAAATGTACTAAAGAATAACTGAACCTGTGTCAGAGAAAAAGGAATATCATAAAGCTCTTCCCTGAAACTTGTGATGTGGCAGAATAGATTATCAGTTTAATAATCTATCAGTAATAGATTATCAGATATTGGAGAAGGAAGGCTTGCTTGAAACAAAGGTGGTAGTGAGAGGAAAAATATTATTCCAAATCAATTTATATGGTGCTGCAATAGAATTTTAATTATTCTATCATAAGGAGATGAAAAAGAAAACTGATACATCTACTAAAAATGTTATTTTACAAATTGGAAGTGAGACTGTTTAAACTCTGGTCATAAAAATAAGTATTATTTTGCTATTTTTTGCTTTTAATATTGGAACCTGTTTAGAAAATAGTAAGGAAAATTTTTCATGGAATGATGAATAGGTTTGGAGACAGGATAATTAAGACTTACAGACTCTGAGATAACCTAGCACTTGGATTAGTGCTCTTCTGTTTGGAAAATACTAATGTAAATACTCAAAAAAAATTTTATATCGCTATTTTAAGGACATCCATTGTTTATTACTTGTTTCTATCAGCTCTCATTGCAAACTCCATGATTTTCTCTTTACATGTATTCAAAAAAAAATAAAATAAGATTATGGCTGCTTTATTTGGGAAAAAATTCTTATAGTTATTTTTATCTCCCAGGACTTTTCTAAAGGCAAATATTTTGTAAAAAAGTCAGTTAATGGTAGACTAAGATATTCACAGCTTTTCTATGCAGCTTATTAATTGAATAGAAAATTTATAAACAAGTTCTGATTATCAAGAAAAATAGAAAAAAATACAAAGATTTTTAATCTCAATCCAATCTTAAATTAAGGAAATAGTTCAATTTTAAGGAAAAGTTCATTTAATATATATATGCAATTTACTCTACATACACACACACACACACACATCTGTAAACACAAACACTTTTAAAGCTCCCTGTAGGAGTAAGCTAACATTAAAAATTTCAAATATTTCAACAGTTTAGTGAGTAAAAATTTGTGTTAGTAGAAAAGAATGTTATTGAAACACAGACCTATTTACATATAATGTCATTCACAGCTACCACATAGATATCATTTGATATTACCAGGTAGAATGTAAAAGAACTGCAAGGTCTAATGTGTATGTGTATACAAATGCCAGGAATTTGTAGCATCCTTTTTGTCTTGGCTCTTGGATGTTATTATTCTATTCCTATTTCTTCTGTGATATTTGTTGTAAACATTATTTTATGTCAGCATGCCTGTTGTGGTTTCAGCCCAGCTGGAAATTAAAAACCATGCAGCAGCTTGCTTAATCCTCCCTCTCTCCTCCCACCCTGGTGGAATGGGGAGAAGAATCAAAGTAAAATTTGTATGTTGGGATAAAAACAGTTTAATAATTGAAAATAAAGACATTAATAAATGATGATAATAATAATAATGATAGTTAAAACGGAAAACCAAGTGATGCACAATACAGTTGTTAACTGCCCACTAACCAATGCCAGACCCCTCTTCCTGAACCCAGATCAGCTGCCCTTCTGGGTAATTTCCTCCAGTTTATATACTGGGCTTGACGTTTTATGGCCTGGAATAATATCCATTTGGTTAGTTCAGGTCACCTATCCCAGCTATGCTCCCTCCCAGTTTCTTTTGTGTACATCCTCAGTGGCAGAGCATGAGACAAGGAAAAAGTCCTTGACTTAGGACAAACACAACAGCCGCACCCAGCCGAAATGCGTGCTGGAGCAGGGCGCGGGGGGGCCGCTGCTCGGGGGCC
>NW_008236769.1:29435-42169 GCF_000691975.1 Corvus brachyrhynchos
AGTGGGGGATGAAAAGGGGGAGGGAAGAAATTAAACCCTCTCCTGCCTCAGTTTCCCCACAAAGCATGCTCAGAGAGTTCTGTCTCCCTTCTGTCAGCCCTAAGATGTTCCACAGAATCTGTTTGGACATTTATAGACTCAGGAGGGTGGCTTGTTTTTTTTGAAACTGTTCTTGTTATGTTTATCCAGTTGTTTTCATTCTCCTTTTATTAAAATAAAATGGGTGAGGTGTTGGGGTCCCTCCCCTGCCGTGTAGCCCTGGGAGAGGGGCCCTGAGGGCACAGACACGGGGTTTCCCTGCCCCTGCTCAGCCTCGTTCCCATTGGTTGGTTTGTGTTCCCTGCGCGGGCAGAAGGACCCTTGGTCCCGTGATTGAACAGTTCCTCAGCAGAGCTCCGGCCATGCGGCTGGAGAAAAAAACATCTCTGAAACATCTATCAAGAATCTGTCCATATATATTTCCTTTCCACGGGACTCCTGGTTTGATATAGGCGTGTTACAGTATCCCCGCTGTAACACATGACTTTACAAAAAACCAAAATATGAGTGTGTTTTCAACAGCATTCTCATTCTCAATCCAAAACACAGCACTGTAACAGATACTAAGAAATTAACTCTAACCTAGCTGAAACCAGGACAATGCCACACTTATTTTCTTGATATGACTAATATTTTTATCTTATTTTTTGCTAGAAGAGTAAAATGAGACATTGGTATCAGATACCAATGAGAGTAGGGGGGAAAAAGGAAATTGGTAACATATATACTGAAAATCCAGTATTCCAATTTTTAAAAAGTAAGTTTCTCAATATAAAGAGTTACATTACTCTTAAATGGTAACCTGAAAATACCGAGATTCACTAGGGTCTGTAGGTTGTTGGGGACAGACATATTCTTCAGCCATAAAATTATGCTCGGATGAGGGATCAGTATTTCTTCTGTGTGCAACTTATAACTGTAGAATATGTAATCTATTTTAAAAAATAATTCAAGGATTATATTCCAAATGAACAATTTATAAGAAAAACCCAAATATCCCTGAGGAAAATTAGTTCTGTGGGTGGTCCAGGAACTGCCCAGCCAGACATCTTCATTTATGAGATAATAGACAGGTTTGAGACAATGGAGCAAGTTGGTACTGGGTAACTCATCGAACTCTTAGCAACACTCACAACTTAACAGGTGGAGGTTCTCTAGGTGGAAATTTCAGACTGTCCTGAAAACTCCCTCCAGGCTTCTCCTTCTCTGGAAAGACAAAGTTGTGTGCTTAAGTATGTTAGCGAATATCCTTTGTGGAGGATCTGGCCCATTTATCCAGAGACTCCCCTAAGTGGTTCATGCTAAAAAATTGATCAAACTGTGCAGAGATAAAAGACTCATAATGAAGCAGCACAAACTTCCTGCAAATGCAGAAATGGCCACATAGGACAGTCTTTTGTACATACTTAAGAAAGTTAGGAGATGCATTACATGTGGATTAAGAAAATCTATGGGAGTGGATCACACATGAGCTGAGTTGGTCACATAAGACTATGGGCCACCTGCACCCTGAGACTTCAGCAGAGGAGTCAGACTCAATCCTGTTAAAGTTTTTGTTATGGAATCTTGCAACAGAAACCTCATTTCCATCCGGACAGTGACTAATGGTCCTTTTTTGGTCCTTTTTTTAGATATTCCCCACATGAGGGTTACGTATTCAGGACCAAAGAAATCAACTATGCTTTCTTGCTTGCTTTCAAACAAACTGTTCATAGTGTGTGCAACGTGGAGAGAAATTATCTGCCAACTCCATTTAAATGTCAGTTTAGTTATAGGTGAGTTGCATGAGAATATTTTCATAATTACTCTAATGTTTACCAATAAATCTACAGTCACCAGACTGTACCTTACTGTTGAGCTACATAGTTTCCTTGTTCTCAACATTTTATTGATGTGGAAATATAACCCAGATGCTAAACTTTTTCTTAGATGTTTCTACAATGCTTAATGTAAAATAGTTTTAGTCTATGTTCCTTAAATGCTGAAACAGCAAGACAAATCAATGTTGTTTTATGGTGAGATTCAGTAAAGCTGAACAAAGGACATGAACGATCATGAAATGAATTGTCATGGAACAGCTGCCTGTTTACCCATTTTCAAATACAATTCAAACATCTTTACAATGGCAATTATTCAAAAAAATGAGATCCGGAAAAGGGTAATTTCTCATAAAATAGTGTGACTTCAAGAAAATAAAACCGAAATGAAATGAAATTGAAAACAGATCATCAAGGATGAGCATATTATTACTATCTGTCCCTAGACATCCAAAGAAGAGTGAAATATTGCATCTACTTTTTTTTGTATAAGACAGTTTCTTTAACATATATAGTTACCAAAGGAAAGGATCTTGCACACAGTAGTGGGAGTTATATTAGGGTTTTTTCATCAAATACAGAACAGCTCATGAAATATATCAATATTCACCTAGTTACATTTGTCTTCAAAATAAATATGCTTGCAGAAAGACTCATAGGATTAATTTTTGAAGCCAAATAGAACACTAATTTAACATATCTGCCAAGAAAACATTTGAATGAGAAGGCAAGCAAAATCTGAGATTGCTTTTGGAAATCTGCCATTTTAGTCACAGTAATCAAGACTTGTCTTCTAAAGGACTCTAAATAGCATGTACCTGTTAAGTTTTCAGAGTAATCCATCTGCCTCGTTATATAAAAAATTCTGTAAGTATTTCACTCCAAAAAAGAATATTTTGTTAATGAAGACAAAACAGAATTCTTGCAAACATGTAATAAACATTTATGGTGATTGAACCCTAGAATAATTAATCTAAATATTTAATTTAATTCAATGTTAAAAATGTTATTACATAAAATATTTTTCAAAATTAATAAAATTATATCAGGAAAACATAATATGGTTTTGTAAAATTATATCAGAAACATCAAAGTGCTGAAATAAACACAATTGTTTCATTCAGTGGAATTTTGAGATCTCCAAGCCTTAAGTGTGTCATAACTGTTCAACTCCTCTCCTTTTCATATTTCAGGCTTTAAAAATCTGACACTATTCAAGCACTGTCAGTTTTCACAGTCAATAGCTGAAAACAATGTGATGGCAATTTAAGTCAGTACCACTTCATGCATTCACTGTTTTATTGAAGTCACTTTTTTGTTTGATAGATCCTGCTGACTGTATCATAGGGGTCCGAGACTTACATAATAAATATTCTAGTTGATATGAAGTGTCACCTTTGTAATGTTGACAATGTCTAACTTCAATGTTTTTCTGATGCAAATTAAACATCTGACAATTATTGTTTCAGTAAATCAGTAAAATAAAATATTTGTGAATCAATAGATTGAGGAAGTTGGTGCACCAATTACTAATGTCCCTGTAGGAGTGGATTGTTTGTTTGGGTGGCTGGTTCGTTTTGGAGTGGGGTGGGGATTGGGAAGCTTTAAAGAGTGAGGTATGGCTTACCTGGTGCCAAATACCTCTATCATACAGATGGTTCACAGCATTATAAAGAAAAGATACCTCATAAACTTCTCCTACCCCAGCACTGGACTCTTGTATGAAGAACCTCTTTTATCTTTCTCAGAAGACAACATATTAGGGTCCCCATCGCCTCAGTATCTGAGCTGTATTACTATTCTTCCTTTTTGTTTTTTTCTTAGTAGTTGTCTGACCAAGCAACCTCCCAGCTATGAGTTTGGACAATGCAGAAGGGTGTTGAGGTCAGTTGAGCAGCTGCAGCAGCAATGCTGGGAGGAAATTTTAAGTGAATTTATGGCAGTCCCCTTTTTGGTCCTTTCCCTTAAGGAATAGGTATTTGAACAAGTGCAAGTCATTGCTATTGTTTCACACTTGTTTTAAGAGAGAGTTGGAGATATCTTCACAGCGTCTTTCAAACCAGTTCACTTACAATCAGACATGCCTTTTGGACACGCATGGTTACTATGACTGTTCTCTCCATACATTTTGTGCCCTTTCCTATGAATTGACAAGAAGCTTTGGCTAGTATATCTTCATTCCTTAAGAAAAACTCTTCTCTTATTTCTTGAGTTATGGTTGCTCACTGGACAGGCCTTGATCACAGTGGGTTTGGCTTGCACAATATTTTAGTCAACAGTCATTGACTAGGTACAGCTACAGGAAGAACTTGGTAAAGGCATTGACTGGAGAATGTGAAGTTCCATTGAAGAAAAGCTTCAAAGGAGTTAGGGATGTAAGGTATGTGTGTAGTGCCTAGAACACAATCCAAGAAGGATGTTCTCTCCTCCTCCCACCATAACTAAGACAATAGCTTTTATTCCTTTTAGTTCTATGGAATTCTTTTCCTTTGTGCTGTTCATCCTTTATGTTTTCCAGTTCTCTGGAGGCATAACCCATCAATCCTGTTCCTAGACTTTGGCTGTTTCTTGGCTTTTGGCTTTAGCACTCTATTCAATGAATAACCATGATCCATCACCACCTGCTCCTGACTCAGAGGGTACTCACAGCTGAACTTCTTCATTCTAGGAACTACTCATTCTGCTGCAAGCAAAGCCATTGCAATAGAAAACATATTCTGTCTGTCTCTGTACTGCTTGCAAAGAGTTGCTCAAAGGCATTTTTGCCTTTTGATGGACTTCAATACACCTCCTTGCTGTCCTCTCCCTCCTGTTAAATCCAAGAATATATATGCAAAAAATCATGTGGTTTTAAGTGAAAGTCAAGGATAGGGAAAAACTTAAGCTGAACAGAAAAGTGTCAGAAAATATTTTCAAACAGTGAAAGACCAATTGTATAAGAAGTTATTATGACCCATTACTTGGATACGTGATTTGGTGGTTTGGGCATGGATGTGTGGGGAGAAAGAATTATGAAATATATAAAATCTATAAAAGCAAGATTCAAAATCTGTACTCTTCTACTAAAACCAAAATTTTTTTTGATGAATCTACATTTTTTAAAGAAAAAAATTGCTAGCATATTCCTGATTAACCCAAAAGCAAACCTTTCTACTACGCTATCTGGAATGGATCAGTAGTAAGGGTACACCAGTTAGAAATTACAAAAATTTAGGCGGAATTCACATAGATCTAATACAATATTTGACCATCTCCTGGAGTTTCATATACTAGAACTGCATTTTCATGTAACACTTTAGAAATAATTAACAGCAAAGAGATGCTTAAATCGTTAAGTGTATATACGCTATTTGGATATAAACTAATAAGTGATAGTGTTTGCAGAATAATGGTATCAGGATTGACCTTCTCCTGTCCTGCAGAAGGTTAAATAATAGGTAACTTCCATGAAATGCTGATACATTACATTTCTCCCGAGACAAATATTTGGTTTTTTGTGATTATTTGTCAGATGGTCTAGAAGAATGTATCCTTAATCATAAGTTTTATAGGATTTATATACACTGAATTGATTGCAGAAGATCTATTGCAAAGTTCATATTTTTTAAAAAACATGATCTTTAACTTCCTCTTGTAATCCCCCCTTAAGTTATGCATCAAGAACAACTCTTAGTAATTGATATAATTTGATAAGATAGATGTTAATTTTCTCCAGGGTTCCAAAAGATAGAGCTAATAGAGAGACAAAAACTGTGTCTGATCATAACCCTTCTCCATGGCCTTCATGATTATTTATGAAGCCTGTGCCTTTTCAATGTAATAGCCATACATCAGTCAGTGTTATAGTGGCATCTTATCTAGTCAATTTTTAAATAATTACTATAGTAATCAAATAATTCTGATCTCTCTCTCTCTAGTGTTTTTGAACAGTTAATACAACCCACTGCTTAATTATGACATTTCTACCTGCAGATTCAGAATATGTATTCTTTTCACCAATCAACATTCATAACTATATATTTCACACATGTATTTTCATGTAGTGGGCTTTATAGAAGAAGCAATTGAAAATGTTCTCTGTGAGCATAACAGCTGTAATTGTGAATATTTGTTGATTGACATATAAACTCTTGCTATAATTCAGATACTTGGCCACTGGCTGGCTGAACTAATTCGTGTAGATTTATGCCTTCAATTTTATATATTAATAATCTAATCTTGATGAAGGAATTGGAAACTATCTTCATCTTCTTGACATATTGCTGTGGCATGCATACTAAAGACAGGTTAATCAGTGACCATTTTTATCTTGTTTTCTGAGAGGATGAGTAGTATGCTTCTGGCACACATATTCCTTTCACGTGCTGCTCAAGAAAACATATACTCTTCCATGGATCCTACAAATAGTGTCTCAGTGTAATGTAAGCACCAGCCAATATGAAGTTGTGTATATCAAACTTCTGTCTGTCTGCTCCTTCCTTCCTTCCTTGCTTCCTTCCTTGCTTCCTTCCCACCCACCCTCTCTCCTGTCCTCTCTCTTGTCCTCCCTCTCTCCCTTCAAAAAGCCTAAACTTGCAAGCTGTTCTGGCTTGTTACTACATCTGTTTTCAGATAGGAAAATTAATTTAACATGATCATTAATTCCTGTACCTCATTTAATATTCACATTCATGGGACAAGAAATATACTTTTCAATCTATGAAATAGGGAAAGCCTGAAAATACTTCTGCTAGCAAATTTTATCATCATTCTTGTTTACTATCAAGATAAGTGACACTTGTGATTCCTAATTTTTCTTTCTTCATTTTTTTTTATACCATTTAAAAAAAAATTATTTAGAAATTATACTCTTGTTCCTCAAGCAGTGCATGTGATTCAGGGAAATGAAAGACTGCAGAACCTCAAATACATAGCCTCTCACATCTTGTCGTGTAGAGCATGCTGAACTGTAGTTCACAGTGGCTGCATTCTCTGAATGGTGCCAAAAGCACAAAATAGCTCATTTTTTTCTTGTTCTAGGATTCAGGTAAAAGCAGAGCTATGTCTTTTCACACTTTCTGACAGGATGGTGAGTTTTTTAATAATAAAATACTTTTGGTGACCACAGTTAATCATTTATGTACTATGTGAAATACATGATAATGATGACAATACAAAAGGGCTAATAAATTGCTAGTCCTTCCACAGCTATAAAGTAACATCAAAATAGTGATGGAACATCTATATTTCTTGACATGATGCAGCATGTGAAGAATACTACCATCAAAGATTAATTTTATTTGGAAGAAGTTACCAAGGGCAAGTACATCATTAAAAGCAATTGCATTTTAAGCAAGATATTAAAAAAAAAAAAAAAAGGCAGACAATTCATTTCCCTTAAATGAATTTACTGTATAACCTTGAATGAAAAAAAAAAAAAATTACTATACATGCAAAGAATTAAGACAGACACTGTCAAATTAATGGCAGTCTGTCAATAAATCACACTAAATTGTTTAATCTGTCATTGAAGATCTCTGGATTATTCAATGGATTAAAGTTTTCTAACAATGTAATCTTTCAGTTTTTACAGATGTAAAATTGCATATTTTGCATTGTATTTTGCATATTTGGGATATCAGCTCAGATGATATCATAACTTTGTTTCTCAGGCACAGTACAGGCAGCTTTTCCAAGTTGCAAAGAGATTTGTCAGAAAGTTTTCACATAATTTAAAATTACAATGCAATTATTTTTTTCTGTAAATATATGCAATTGATGACCAAAACTAATTTACTCCAGATTAACAATTAATATGTTTGCTATTTGAGATGAGACATGTCATGTATCTGTGCTGATTGAAGCAGTCATTAATCAGAGGAAGAAGAGTGGCCTCTCTTGTTTCTTGGAATGGGCTGATCATTGAGTTGTTAAACCATCATTTTTACAGTTTGTTTTTTTTCTTGGGATTTTTTATATTTTCACATCAGTGTTTTCCATCTTTAATCCCTCAGATGTTGGCTGTCCTATGTCAACTATTCTACTTCTTCCTGCATTTTTGCCCTCGTGATTGTTTATGGCTTTCCTACATACTTTCTCATGGTTTCTTTTCACAATTTATCCATTTTCTCAGAAGTCTCATCCAAACATGTACACAGTTGGATTGTATGAGAAAGAGACATTGGATCGCAGACAGTGGAATCACTCAGAAAAGATTTACCATCTTATTCTATTTACTAAGATTTAACATCCTTCACAAGCACAAAATTTAATATAATTGTGGTCTATATGGAAAGAAGAAAGATCAGAATAGAGTGATCCTATACATTGTTTTAAGGCAATCTTGAAGTCTTTTGTTCCAAAGTTACCTCACCTAACTAAAAAGCCATTAATTTTACTAAAATAATACCTTGAAATCAGTAGATACCTCTTAATTGTCCTCATTTGGTTTTGTACCTGGTATAATGAAATGGATTGGCATACCATACCAACTAAAGCATACTAGCTAAAAATGTTGTGGAATAGCCTAGCATTGGAACATGCTAGATTTTTTCCCCAATGTTAAAAATTTATTTGCAGAGGAAAAAATTATTTCAGAGGAGGAAAAGAGCTACAAACTGACCAATAGCTATGTTGGTGTGGTGGGGAAAATAAAAATTGTTTCCAACTCTACCTCAGTTCAGAAGTTTGATTTCACGGCTAACCTCTTAAAACACATGCAGAACTTAAATTTCTCGCACACGTAGGAAGTCACTTATATGTATAAATTGTAAAATAAAGGGTCTAGGATTTTAAGTTAATTACCATTGAGGGGAAAAGTGAAAATGAAGGAAACACTCACAAGTTCGCATAGACTGGTGTTATTGTAACCTGTTGAAATCACCAAGATATTCAGTTTTTCAGATTTGTCTTCATTTACCATAAACTGTATTTCCAATTTGGTTAACTAAAGGGAATTATACTTTTATTTTAAAGTGTTACCTATGGTATCCCTCCTCATTGCCATGTTCTTGATTACAGTGGCTAACAGTAAATAATACTTCTTAGTGGCTGTTTAGAACAACAGTTTACTTACTACTGGTTTAAGGTCACAAGATTTCTAAGTTAATCCATCTTTAAGGACAGTGAAATATATTAAAATCTAATTGTTAAGAAAAACAAAGGAAAAATTTAGCCATGGTCATCTTAGAATCTATCTGAATCTTCCTCAGTATAAAAGTGTCAGCAACAACTGAAGCCTTTACAAATTCCATTTTCGGGGATAAGGTGTAGTTTGGTTAGGCCAGGTGTCAGTGGTTTAAGCCCAGCCTGAACTAAATATCACACAGCCCCTCCTACACAGCCGCCTACTCACTTCCCCACCAGTGGGATGGGGAATAGAGCCAGAAGGGTAAATGTAGAAAACACATGGATTGAGATAAAGACAGTTTAATAGAGAAGGGAAAAGCCGCAAATGTAAGCAAAGCAAAACAGGGAATTCATTCAACACTTCCCATGGGTAGGCAAGTGTTCAGCAACTTCCAGGAAAGCTGGGGTCCATCACACATAATAGCAACTTGAAAAGATGTACACCATCACTCCAACATTTCCCCCCTTCCTTCTTCTTCTCCCAGCTTTATATATTGAGCATAATGCCACATGGTATGGGCTATCCTTTAGGGCAGTTGGGGTCAGCTCTCCTGGCTATGTCCCCTCCCAAACTCTCGTGTCCCCACAGCCTCCTTGCTTACAGGATGGTACAAGAAGCAGAAAAGACCTTGACTCTATAAGAGCTGCTCAGCAAAACTAAAACATCTCAACATTATCTCTGCTGTTTTCATCACAAATAGAAAACACAGTGCCCTACCAGCTACCATGCAGAAAATTAACTATATCCCAGCTGAAACCAGCACACCAGGGAAACAACTAATATCAGATCCCAACTATAAAAGATTGAAATAATAATCAAAGAGTGTATTTCAGATATTAAGGTTTTAGTGGAATACAAGCTACCATAGGATATGAGAGCATCTTAGCAAAAAAAAAAAAAAAAAAAAAATCAAAAAATGTGTCTACAGCATACAGATATTTATTTCAAAAAAAATGAAATCCGATATTTCCATATACTGAACAACAAGAAAAGAGATGAGCAACATAACAGAGGTCAAAGACATAATCTGCACAGCTTCCATGCATTTCTTGCTCATTAGGTTACGTTAACACTTATTTTATAAAAGGAAATAAGTTTAATTCTTATGAAATATCCTAGAAAGGACATTTTTGTGGATAAACTAGAAAGAAAAAACAAAATAATTAAATTCCTTAATTTAGGATTTGTAATAAATTAGGAATAAAAGAAAATAAATGAAAAAACCCTGGAAATTCAAATTTAATTAAAGAAAATATCTGAGCTGTTTCCCAGTCATTACAAATGTATTATTTTAATCTGAGGCCTTTTATTTCAGAAAAGCAAAGTCTAGGCATGACTGTTTACATTTACTTGCCTATTATTATTATCATTTCATGCAGGGCATCTCTGACACTAGATGTTGCGTCTCATTTTGCACAAAAGGAAATGTAAACAGAAATAAAACCAGTAATAGCCATATTGTTAAAATAATAATTTTCACCGTTTTTCTTCCAAGTGGAGACGTACTGTGTTTTCTACACTCTCTTTCCCTAATGAGAGATATCTATTAAACTCCCAAACTTAAAGTGAAAATATGTTCAAGTTTAGATAATTTTTTCAATCACGTTGATAGTACCCCATTATGAGATTAATCTGATCCTTTGAAAAGTTTTCTCCTCAACAAACTTCTAACACTTCTTAAAAAAACCCAAAAGAATGTCTGGTTTCATTTTTGGGTTTAGTTTTTGGTTTTTGTTTTTTTTAGTTGGGTCCTTCTGTCAGATAGCAAATTCTATGTACTATACCCAGAGAAATTAGGGATTTAATGTTCTACATTATACTAGACTCTTTCCATGAAAAGCCAGCTGGCAGCTACTGTATACCTGCTTCCTGCATTGATAGAAAAGAGAGAGAAAATATATAATAGGAAATGTGGAATCAGAGAACTGTAGATCTCCGGGTGATCTTTTAAATGCATGACTCTCTTATGATTGATCTAAAATCCAGGTGTGACAAATAACTAAATTTATTTACTATTTTCTTCTTTTGTTAAAAAATGAATACATACTTTACCACAGTTTGATTTTTTAAGACTTGGTTTGTATTTGGAATTGCCACAGGGTAGCTGTGTAACACATAGGAAATGCAGTTTATCAGTTAAAAGAAGCTTGATGCTGCTCTGAGGTAGCCAATAGTCAGATATGCCCTCTGAATTCCTACCAGTCAGAAGTCTCAAAGGAACCATTCCTTGCTTCCTTTAACAGCCATTTTCAACAGATGCTGAATCTGAATTTCTGTGGATGAAGCTAAGAAGCAACACACTAATGTTCCTATGGATTGAAAATAAATAAATAAATAAATAATTTCCAACTTCTCATATTTTGTTCAATAGAATGCTAGAATAGCTTAATTAACTGTACTTTTTTTTTTTAATAGAAAATGGTTGTTTAAATTGTACTTTTATAAATTCTGGGGTTTAAAACAAGCAAAAGAAAAGAAAAATTACAAGAGCAAAAGAGACTAAATTGTTTTCACAAAATAGTAAAGAATTGCTGAATGCAAACTGTAAAGCTGGCTGAGTAATAATAGTAGGTGGAAGTTTTAGGAGAGAAGAGTGAAAGCTTGCTTTCTGTAACTATTTGCAGTGTATGAACTTCATGAGTGACATCTTGACTCCTTTCATATCAATAGTAAAAACCCAGTTGATTTCAACTAGTCTGAAGTTTCAGCTACAGCAAGAAAGAGGAATTAGATGGTGGAGAAGAGGCATAAAAAGAAGAAATTTAGATGTAAGGACAAAAAGAAAGATAACTACCCTCCCTATTCAAAACTTGTGTATTTATATTTAAAACCAACATATGGAAACATATATACACACATTCATATACTAGTCAAATACAGGTCTATGGATTAATAGAACCCACAAGGAAACAATGGAAGCTCATCTGTTTCTGAGATCCAGTGGGTTTCCTTTAGACTAGGAGACATCAGGTTGTGCTGTGACAGATCTACATAACTTAATTGTTTTTCACATAATGTTATAAATGCTGAGCTCTAGAGTGTGCTTATTTTAAGACGCAATATAAATTGATTTCCAGTATTTTGAGCTTGGTAGATGACAGAGACTTCACCTTCTTCTCTGAAGCAAATATTTAAAGGCAAAACTTGACTGAGATGATACAGCAATTGTGGTGATGCAAGGTTTTTATTGTATTTTCATATGTTTTCTGTGCCCCAGTGGTTCATCCCTACCTTCCCCACTCCTACTCCCAGTTGGTTTGCCCCAGACCCAAGCCGCCCCCCCGGTGCTCCCTATATGGTTGTTCTCCTCCCCTTGTTCTGGCTCTCTCCCTATCAATCACCCAAACCCCTCCTGTAGTTCCCGAAGGTTCGGTGTCCATCACCTGAGCCCTCCCTAATTACCCTTATATGGCCCCCGTCATTCTCCCGAGACCCTGCCCCCTTGGATGCCTCCCCTCTTGGAAATCCCCTAAACCTCGATGCCCCATGGGACATGTGACCCCTCTCCCTCCACCCACCAAGACCATTGGACCAGATGTGAGTCCATCCCTTCAGCGTCCCTCCCTCCTAATCCGCTTATTGGTGCCTAGTTGGTTTACGCCCCTTGTTCAGCCCTCCTTTATAAGGCATGGGCGTGCTGGAAGCGGAGTTTGTCCTCTGTGAATTCTTTGCAATGGAGTTGGATTAACCCCCGGGGCAAGCTTCGTCGCTGCTTTTTATCTCTCCCTTCGTCGAGAGCTGCTGGCTGCTACAGTGTCTGGAGCCGGTGC
>NW_008236769.1:42203-124347 GCF_000691975.1 Corvus brachyrhynchos
TGACGTCTCGCGCCTACGGCTGCTCCGCACTCCTGTCACACACTGCTGGGGCTAGCCTGGGCTGTAGACAGCAGCGGTGTGACAAGCAATAAACAAGCTAATGTTTAATGAAAGCGGTGTTTTAACTGGGGTTCCTTGATCTGGACAAAACCACTTGCTGAAATCTATTGCTTCATTTAGCAAGATTTCCACTACAGGAAGGACTTCTACACTACTAAAGCAGAATATGAAGAAAACAGACTTTGGTTAATTGATACATTATCCAGCTTGAAATACATTACAAAAGCAATAAACAAGCTAATGTTTAATGAAAGCGGTGTTTTAACTGGGGTTCCTTGATCTGGACAAAACCACTTGCTGAAATCTATTGCTTCATTTAGCAAGATTTCCACTACAGGAAGGACTTCTACACTACTAAAGCAGAATATGAAGAAAACAGACTTTGGTTAATTGATACATTATCCAGCTTGAAATACATTACAACTCTACTTATAATCCAGATAAATATTTTCTTGCATCCAGAAGAACGTCTGTTACTTTCTATGAAAATCGGCCACATCCTTACATATTTTTACACTTGTCATATCTCTTCCATTTAATTTTCTTACTAGTACTCATAACAAGGAATAATCCCATCCAGAATATTTACTTTCCTTCATTATATTCCAATATTCTGCAGATAGGATAAAGTTTTCAGCTGTTTCTATTTGTGAAAGTCTTCTGATTGTCATCTCTAAAGGAAATAACTCGTAAGAGTATGTACGCTGTTCCATTGATTTTTTTGCCTGCTGGAAGTCAATGACAGGCCTCGGACATCTCACAATGCTCAGAGCAGATGTAATGGTGGTATCATCATCAGGAAACTGTCAGAAGAAAAGGCAACACTGGAACTTGGTGATAACAGTAAACTCTGTAAGAACCTTTGGAATTCATTGAAGTTAGGCTTTGATACTCTAATAAAATATTGTTCTAGAATTCTCTTAACAGAACATTTGTCTCAGCAGTAATTCAAACTGAAACAATAATTAGTGATACCAAAACAAAGGTAACAATTTGGAAATTAGTTCAACAAGACATAATTTAACATGCTGACAGTAGTTTCAATGAAGGTATTTCCTTCTTCTACAGGAGATTGAGTGTCAGCAAAAAAAAAAAAAAATCAATAGCACTTTCAGAGAAAAAGTAAACCCTGTTTGTAGCTTTTACTGCATGTGGTGTCTCATCTAGCGCTATTAACTCCTTGTGTTCCCAAGAAAACTATTTTTGTTTCTTCCTAAAGCTCCAGAACAGAGCATCTCTGAGTCAATACTGGTAAATATCTTCAAAAATTGAAAGAGGAATCCAGGCTGGTCAGCCTCACATTGATGTTTGGAAAGGTGATGAAGCAACTAATCCTGGAAACCATTTCCAAATACTTCAAGGACAAGAAGCTATTTGTAAGTAGTCAGCATGAATTCACAAAGTCACCTCATGAAAAGTTAACAAAGGGAAGTGGAAGATTCTGCACTGAAGGAGTAATAATCTCATGCTGAGATTAATAATCTCATGCTGAGGGCCGGCCAGCTAGATCACAGGTTTTCAGAAAAGGACTTGGGGATGCCCTTGCAGAAAAGAAGGCTGATGGCACCCTGATCTGCATTAGGCAAAGTACTGCCTGCAGGTCAACAGAGGTGTTCATTCCCCTTTGCACAGAATTGCTAAGGCCTCATTTGGAGCACTGTGTCACAGAGTCTTAGAAGCGCATGGCTGAGATTGGAAAACCTCTGCTAGCCATCCTGACTAACTTCACCTACTCAAGCAGAACCACCTAGAGCAGATTGCCCCAGACCACATCTAGATACTCTCTCCTAGGAGGGGAGGGTCCCTGGTCTCTCTGAACAATGTGCAGCAGTGCTGTCACCCTCACAGTAAAAAGTGTTTTGTTATGTCTGTACTAAACCTGCTGTTTTTTAGTTTATGTCCATTGCCACTGGTCCTGCCCCCAGAGCACCACTGAAAAGACCATGTCTTCAACCTTTTTGCACCTTCCCTTGGGGTATTTATATACACTGATGAAATCTCTTTTGGAGTCTTCTCTGGGATAAACAACCCCAGCTCTCTCTGTTTTTCACTGGAAAGGTGCTCCAATTCTTTGTTCACCTTTGTGGCCCTTTCAGTATGTCCATATTTCTATTGTACTGGGGAGATCATAACTGAACACAATACTCCAGATGTGGGTTCAGCAGCAATGAATAAAGAGAGAGGATCACTTCCCTTGACCTGCTGTCAGTGCACTGCCTAAAGAAGCCCAGGATACCATTTGCCTCCTTGCACATTCTGGCTCATGTTAAACCTGGTTTCCACCAGGATCCCCCAGTCCTTTTCTGCAAAGTTGCTTTCCAGCTGGTTGTACCCTACCATATACCAGTGCATGGGGTTGTTCTTCCTCAGGTGTAGAAATTGGCCCTTCCCCTTGTTGAACTTCATGAGGTTCCTGTCGAGGAGCCTTTTGGGGTCCCTCTGCATGACAGTGCAACCCTCTGGCATACCAGCCACTCAGATCTGAGTTCAGTAATGTCTGCAAACTTGCTGAGAGTACAGTTTGCTATATCACCCAGATCATTGATGAAGATGTTGAAGAGGATTGGACACAGTGTTGACCCCTAGGGTGGACCACTAGTCACTGCCCTCCTTAGACTTGGTGCCACTGATCACCACACTCTGGGCTGGGTCATTCAGACAATTTTGAATTCACCTCACTGTCTGGCCATCCAGTCTTTACATCAACAGCCTCTCTATGAGGGTATAATGGGAGACAATGTCAAAGGTGTTCCCCAAGTCCAGGTAGACAGCATCCACTGCTCCCTCCCCATCTACCAGGCCAGTCACTTTATTGTACAAGTTTGTCAGGTTGATCAAGCATGACTTCCTCTTGGTGAAGTCACATTGTCTATTACTAACAAGGGGTGTTCAGTCTGATGCTCCCCACTAAAAGCAATACATGGACATAGTGGACAGCAGGGATATGGAACTACCGGAGAATCCAAAAAATGTCCGTTAGGATGTTTAAGGAACTGGCACACTTTCCATATGATGAGATGCCGAGACACCTGGGTGTGTTTATCCTGCAGAAGAGCAGGCAGAGGGGAATCTTCTCAATGTGTATAAAAATTTGATGGGAAGGTGCAAGGAAGATGGCTCTTGTCCACTGACAAGACAAGAGGCAATAGGCACAAACTGAAGTACAGGAGGTTCTATCTGAACATAAGGAATCACTTTAATATGTGACTGAGCACTGGCACAGCTTGCCCAGGGAGGCTAAGGAGTCTCCATCCTTAGAGACATTCAAAGTCTGTTGTGGATATGGTCCTGAGCAACCTGTTCTGGACTTGGGAAGGCGGACCACATGACGTTCAGGGCTGCCTTCCAGCTTCAACCAGTCTGTGATTCTGTGGCAGATGTAATCAGTTTATCACATGTTTTTTCATCTGCCATATCTTGATATTCTACAGATGTATATTAAAATGTAGATTGCCAAAGATGCTAACAGATCACATTGCTGTCTGTATAGAAGGAGACATATCTAATTATTTTCTGTATAAAAAGTCTTCTAAAGTGAACTACTATTTTGTATTCAAGCTTTTGCATTTGTAAATTTGCTGGGACTCCAAGTAGTAAATAAACAAAATATGAAGTGAACTAGACAATAATAGCCTGTAAGAAATAAAACATTGGATATATAAAGTAACTATAGAATTAGATGTACACTTCAGAGCAGTGACATTTTGGTTTTGTCTAAATTAATCACACTTAGTTGATAAAACTAGTCTTACAGAACTGTTTTAGAAGTTAAACATCTCTGAACATTTTGAACCATATTCTTTTCCAGCCCATGTAAAGCCTAGCTATCTGCACAAAGCCTGCTGGTGTCTAGCTCACAACTTTTGACACTTGGGAAGTAAGCATGCAGACTATGTAGCTCATTAGAGCTGTATAATAGGAATTTATTTTCCCTGTCTGTCAGCCACTGCCTTGTATTGTCTGTCAAGCCAGACTTTTGTGAATTGTGATCTACAGTAAAATATTTGAAAGGGATATGAAGTGTCTGAGTTTTATAGGTGTGGCAGACCATTAATAGTGGTCTTTTCATTTGCTTAATTTATGGAAGTATAAGGTTTCCTAAGATTCTAGTGTGTCAAAATTTAGACAGGTCTTCAGTAACTGATAAATTGCCAGTGAACTGCTATTAGGAAACAGAAAAGAAAACCCATCTTTACACAGACAGCAAAAATTAATACATAGTAAATACCCTCAGCAAAGTGTTCTAAACTTTACAATAAATAAAATATCATACAGCACCAACAGAGGTTCCCTATGCTGTCTTCCTGGGAAAAGACACTATTTCCTAGAATAGTGGATAAATAAGTGGGATACAACTTAATAGACATAATATTTTATGTGACACTGTGATTTATTTTATTGGATATTAGTAAGTGTTATAATAACTAAATTAACATTTTTAATATGAACTCAAGATATGTGGCATGGCAAGCTCAAGAAATCTTGCTGTCTGCCTCAGTCTTCCTAAATAATGTCAATAAGTACCACAAAATCTAAGCTGCCTTCACCATTAGTCGTGGGACAGGCATATCTAAAGGTGTTATCTGCCTATCTTGGCTATCTATTTGTCAAATAAAATAAATAATCCTTCAGAGGCTCCGTTAGGGTCCCAAAGCATCTTCTATTACATCTATCTCTGTTGTTGCTTACAATCAGCATAAAGAACAAAGCCCAAAAATTCACCACTGATTTCAATTAAACCTACTCCAACTCAATGATGTTAATAGTGATGTAGATCATTAATGGAAATACTTGATTTGCTGCAGATTTATTTTAAAGAAGAAACAAACCTTAGGCCACCACAGTAACTGCAGTGATTGTGTATCATATCTGAGGAATATTTTTTGATATAAACTTCATAAGTAGTTCATAAACCATACATTTTTACTTTGAAAAAGAATGTGAGGCAAAGTGTTTCATATTATAAAAGTCATCACACAGATTCCAAATATTGTGAGATGGTATATAGTGTGTCTATATGAAGTGGATTCTTAGAGTTATTCACTGATTTGTTATGAGAAGTGTGTCAAAATTTTAAGGGATAATAGCACGTTTTTTACAGCTTCCTTCAGCTTCCTACTTTGTCCCTGAGTCAATAGTTATAATACCATATAAATTTACCATACATATTCTTGAAAAATTTTCATCCTAATTCCAATTTGGAAATGCTCAAAACTTACGTGAGGATTATATAATGTGCAAATTGATTTGTTCTACTCAGAATATTCTATCATATAATTTTTAAAAATAGTCGTGTCTCAGCTACCTACGTAATGTACATGTAAAAGAGGGCATACTCAATTTTAGGTTTAGCAAGAAAAATAAAGATACAAAGACTTTGTGAATAGTTTCACAAAAGGAAATTAATGTAAAATATATATTTAATATATATATTTCACACTCTACTGGAACAGGATGAACGTCTGGAGCACCTGTAATACATTGATGATATTGTTGTGTGGGGCAGCATTTTCTGACAAAAGGAAAAATAAAATAGTCCAAGTCCTGAAGGCAGTTTTGCCATTAAACAAAGTAAGCTCGAGGGGCCAACATCCAGATTTTAGGAAGAAAATGGCAAGGTGGATGTTATCAGATCCCAATGGATGCGATCAACAAAATAACAGCAATGTCTCCACCAACTAGTAAAAAGGAAACACAACCATTCTTGGGTGTTGTGGTTTTCTGGAAAATGCTTATTCCAAATTACAATCTGATTGTCAGCCCTCTCTACTAGGTGATCAGGAAGAAAAATTATTTCAAGAGAGGCCCTGAGCAACGACAAGCAATTAAACAAATCAGCATGAGATAGTTCATGCAGCAGCCCTTGGGCCAGCCTGGACAGGACAAGAGGTTAAAATATGCTCTACACTGCAACTGGAGAGAATGACCTTTACTGGAGGCTCTGGCAAAAAGCACCAGGGGAGACTTGAGGTCGACCCCATGGCTTCTGGAGTCAAGGATACAGAGAATCTGAGGCCAGCTATATTCCAGCTGAAAAAATACTGACAACCTCTTTGCTATGGAGGACGATGGCTGAAATACATATGTGGGGAGGCCTGACTGATTGACTAAATCACACTTCCACAAACCTGCCAAGGTAATCACCATTATTTAAAAACTTCTAGCAAATATTGTTTTAGTTACCATTATAAACCACTTGAAAACCAGAATGCACAGAAACATTTATAGAATTCTTTGATGTATGCTGGAAGCCATTTCTTTCTAAAATCCATTTTATTAAGCATTTATGAATATCAGCTGTATTTAACCCATTACTACTACAGATCAACTCGTAGATTCCAAATAATTTTTTTCAGTTAAAATCAATTCTGCTCAGCACCAGAAGCATAGCTAAAAGAGCTGACAGCTTGTGACAATGTTTTCATTTAACCTATCTTGACTAAAGAAAGGGTCATATTGTAAGGGCCTTCTGAGAGCTCTTCCAATGGCTACAAACCATGCCAAAACAGAGAACCTCTAACATCCACATAGATAACTAACATCTAACAAGACAACTCCAATTAATCCCTGAAATCTACGTAGAATTCAGCCTTTGGGATTCTACTTCACTCTTTCAGAGCATTTTTTCATTTTTATTATGGCATGACCTGGTCTAGCAGAACGTGTTCCTGTGCATGGCAGGGGGTTTGGAACTAGATGATCTTTAAGGTCCCTTCCAAACCAAACCATGCTGTGGTTCTATGACAGAACTTCAACACTGGTATTTACTATTTCATTTATATTTTTGAAGTCTGTTAAATTCTGCACTAGGTGTAGATATCAAGGCGGAAGGGGCTACAAGGGTGGCCCCTGGAAGAAGAGTCAAGGGACTGCCATTTTCAGGTGCCAGCCACTTCCAGTTGGTTCCAGCTGGCTCTGAAGGACATACTGCAAGACAGTTTAGCCTGTTTGATGTGGATGTGGCACCTCTAGGAAAGTGCACTTAAGAAAGGGCAGAAATTGCTACAGAGAGGAGGGATCAAAAAGGTGGAGAAGACATGGAGACCCATTGAGGACTGGATATTCCCCTGCAACCTGTGGGCGTTCTACATTGGAGCAAGGGAAAGCATGAGAGGAAGGAGTGGCAGAGAGAGACCACAAGGTACTGACGGCACCTGCCCTGTCCCCAGTCTCCTCTGCGCTACTTAGGGGATGACAGAGGAGTTAGGGGTGAAGGAGACAAGTTGAGCCTGGAAAAAGAGGAAGAAAGGTGTTGTCTTAATGTTTTTCCTTCTGTTTTCCACTACCTGAATTAGTGACTACATTTTAATATTAACTCTCAATAAATTCAGTTAACCTTCTACAAGCTAATGTTGTCTTGCCTGTGATGATGATAAGTAACGTCCCTGTCTTCATCTTGGCCCACAAACTTTCTTATTCCTGTACTTATTTCCTCATTCATTCTGCTAAGGGAAGAGTGAGCAAGTAGTGTGGTGGGAGTTTGATTGTTAGCCAGAGCTAATCCATTGAAAGTTCTTAAAGGCAAACATAAATTTAAAAAGATAGAAAGGTGTACTTCTTTCGTATTGGTATGATACATTTTCCCTCACGATTCTGTCCAAAGCTTGCATAGCCTTAACTGACCTCTGCTCACTTTGAGTATTTGTTTCTGATTTCTTCATTCTCTTTTTGTCTCTAAAATGTTCTCTAAAAGCCACTTAGTTCTAATTGTTTTGTTCTAATATTTTTGTGCTGTATCTATCCACTACATTTCATGTTGATGCTAAGTTTTGACACCTGAGCTGCAGCTAGAGACACTGCTTTTTTCTGTCAAATGTATGTAGGCTAAGGGAGGAGTCCCTACCTACTGGCTACAAAACAGGACACTTTTGTCCAGCAGTTCCCAAGACCTTTTCTCAAACAAAGACACAACACATGACTTTTTCCTGGTAACTAATACTAAGCGCAAATTTTGTTTGAAACTCTTCCTTTCTGCAGAGGTAAAGTATTTGTGCTTCTCAAGACAGCTCAGTTCAAACCATTTCCTGACAGGTGTTCTCTATCAGAGTATGCTTTTTTGTTTGATTTGGGGTTTTTTGAGAGGATATTTTGCTTAGTCACTCCAGAACACATTTTCGTTCACAAATCATATATAGTAGATGTATGCTTTTATTACCCACTACTATTTGCTCATTTACTGTTTTACTTGAATTTCTTTGCAGTTTTTAGGTCAGTTGTTTATTCTGTTTTGTTTTCATAGCACTAATTTAGTTCTTGAAGCATTTACTGGTTCTAGGTTAAACTGTGATCTTTTGGCTTCTGATCTTGTTTGAAAATACATGGCAAGTACCTTGTTCATTTGTAACATACTGAGACAATGGCTTTCATGTTTATTTAAACATGAAATGAAAGTTAATAAAGGTTAAAAAAGGGACTATTTTTAATCATTGTTTTGTTTCCTTTTAATAGCTTCTCGAAGGCTTCACTCTTTAGAGCACTTCTCCAATGAGATGATACTGGTTTTGATACTAGTTGGTAGAAAGGGACAAATTTTTTGATTGATAAAAAAGCCCTATTATATGGACAAGACCGGAAATAAATAAATTACATATTTGGCAAGATTCCAGAGAGAGAATTTGCATTGACTTATTAATAGCCTTTAAAGGACAATGGACAATATCAACTAGTTCTTTAATTAACCTACTTTTTTCCTGCAACTATTCCCATGATATTCACAAGTACAAGAGAAAAAATTCGTAAGTCTCAACTGTATTATACTCCAAGATTGTTCTCTGAAAGTATAGTACTGATCAGGATGAAATAAAGGCAGAATCACAGCTGCTGGATGACAGAGACATGGTTGTGTACGCACATTTTTCTCAAGCTGAAAATATCTCTGGCTACTTGAAGATACCATGACTTTCCTTTTTTGAACTAATGTCAGACCTTTGGTGCATACTGGTACTTGATTTGGAGACCTTGGACAGTATTGAGGTCTTGTCCATTGGTGATGGAACACTTAAACTTTGTTTCCAGAGGAATGTTTTTCACAAGTTGAATGGAATTTTATTTTAAGCAGTGAATTTTCCTGGTTTAATTTTTTTATCATGTCAAACTATTTTATTATCTAGTGTCATAATACTTTTTTTTTATTTTTTAACTTCACTCAGTGATAGCACTCAACAGATTGTTAAATATTATTTTTACTTTAAATATGACATTTGATTTTTCCCAGAATAAATCCACTGTATCTGATGTTTCCTGCAGTGTATGCAAGATCTCATTGTCCCTTTCTTTAACATTTCTTAATATGAACCAACTTCATTCATTCAAACACAATAATTTGTGTATGCATGTGTTTTTGATATACATGTATATGCAATCATGTCTGGGCCGTAAGACAGTAAAGGAGTGGATGTAGTTGTTACAACCCACCCTAGAAGGCAAGAGTAACCCAGGTTCTTGTTAATGGACCCCTTGGGATGGATTAGACTGAAACAAAACTGAATGATCAGTGTTTGTAGATACACACATGTAAGGTTTATTGTGGAACAATTTGGTTGAACAGAAAAACAGGTATGTAGCCATTTTGGTTGTTATCTATAGTAACATGACAATATAAAAGCATAAAAACATCATTTAAGAAAATGCATAAGAAAGAGAAACAAAGGATAAGAGCAGAAAGATCTTACTACCCACAGTGCGTAGGCGTCGCAGTCAGACTTGGTTGTTGCCATTTCGATGTCTGTTGGTTGAAGCAGTGGTTGTAGTCGTGGTTGAGGTGGTGCTTGCAGTCCACATCCATCAGGTGGTGGTGGGGGTCCCAAAGAGGTGGTGGTGGGGGGAAGAGGGTCCAAAGAAGTAGTTGTAGTGAGGGGTGGGGGAAGGACATCCCAAAATAGTGATGGGGAGAAATCCCACAGGAGACTACCATCTATTGTATGTCATGTCATATCATACCCAGGTCCCTCCCCTGGTGCAGGGAGTTTCAAGAGGATGACGTAATTTTGTGGATTAGGGACAATTTGGCTGTCTCTACACCTTCTAAGACCATACAGGTGCCTGTTACACCAGTGCACTTGAGTCCATTACGGCCCATTACGGCCCATTATAGCCCGTCAGCAGAGATTAACACCTTCAGGCTACGTGTGACTGTCCCAGTACTTCCCCAACAGGGGAGTTATCACAGCTGAGTTCACTTGAATAAGGACAAGGAGACAGTTCCCACCTCAAAGGGTTTGCCTCTTCCCATATCACCCTCAACACCCAGCTGTAGCCTGAGGTGGGTTGTGCTTCCCTTTGCACCTGGGCAGGTAATTTGCACATCAGCAGCTTCCCCCCTGAAATGGGAATGCACCAGCACTCCAGTCTCTCTTCCAGTATCACTTGTGGATATATTCTTCTCCCCAGACATGGGATCATTAGACAATAGTATCCCAATTATCTCAAGTTCCTGCCACAGTCCAAATTCCAGTTAGTAGGCATATTTGGGCAGGGGTGGGCTTTGGTGGTTGCAGATGGACAGCTGTTGTCTGCTACAGTAAACAAAAGTCCTTTGATGATTTTAGCAATGTTTAAGTCATTAACCATTTCAGTCTCTCACAGTAGTCAAGAACATATAAACTGATCATATGAGGGCCATGAAACAATTCTCCTATGAAGACAGGCTAAGGGGGTTGAGGTTCAGCAAGGAAAACAAAAGATTCCAGGGAACCTATATTGCCACCTTTTAATTCTTTAAGAGGGGCTTAAAAGAAAGATGAAAAGGGACTTTTTACCAGTGCCTATAGGGACAGGACAAAGGGTAATAGCTTTGAACTAAAAGAAGGTAGATCAAGATTGGATATAAGGAAGCAATTCTTTACTGTGAGGGTGGTGAGGCACTGGAACATGTTGCCCAGGAAAGTTGTGAATGCCCCATCCCTGGAAGTGTTTAAGTTCAGGTTGGATGGGGCTTTGAGCAACCTGGTCTAGTGGAACTTGTCCCTTCTCCCTGCAGAGAAGTTGGAACTAATGGTCTCCAAGGTCCATTTCAACCCAAACAATTCTATAATTTTACAATTTTCTCAAAATAAAATGGGAATAAATATTGTAAAACCTAAGCAGAATTTAAACAATTTCACTCACCTGTTATAAATTAAGAAAAATAAAATATAACAATTTAATTTTATGCTTTTGTGGTTTAAATTTCATTTCGGGTTAATGAGTAGGCAACCAGGTCATATAGTCTCATATTTTCCATTCCACTTCCATTCATCCCAATTGAGAATAATCACAATGAAAACTAATTTGTACTTCTAACTAATTGGCCCGTTAATGGCAGCCACTTTGAATACAAAGTGGGGTTTTGCTTGCAGAAAAATGGAAGAAGTTGACATCTGAAATAGTTGATATTTCAGTGGGAAATGATGACTCATATGGCCTCTCAAAATCACTTTGAGATGGCTGAAATAATAGATTTTAAAAATCCCCTGGCCTTTGGTCCTTCCTGAGTGAAATACAGCTTTGTGTAATATGTAGAATAGGACTAAAAATTGCATTTTTGAAAGCCTGAACTTTTCAATAGGAGACAGCAGTTGTTCTGTTGTTGTCATCCCACTGTGCTTTGGCCTTATCTTAGTATTTAAAAATTAAAAAACATTTCCTAAAATTTAACAATAATACACCCATTATTAGAGCGAGGAAGTTTTATAGGAAACTCCTTTTGCAACTGTAAAGTACACATTAAAATATTGAGGAATACATTCAGTGCTGGTAACTTGGTGTGCAGCTACAGAGGGAGCAGCACATGGAGCTCTGGGTGGCTGGACTGTGAGGGAAGAGGCCTTGAACTGCCACGAACAAAGGGCACAGACACTCAGAGACATGGCAGAAGCCAATGACCCTGAGATTTTTATGCACTTAGACTGTGAGGGTATAAAAGCCCAGGGTTTCCTTTGTTTAGGGTCCCTCCTTGGAGGCACCCAGCTTGAGCTGTTCTTTTGTTATTTAATTTTTGCACCAAGACTAAATTATTTTTTAGGATTGTGATGTCTGAGAATGGGAACGGGAAAATTTGGATCCAGACAGTAAAGAATCTTGGTCTGACTGTGTGAGTTTGATGTGTGTACCTGTAAAGGGACTTTGGTCCCAGCTCAGGTGGTGCAAGTGTGACTGTCAGAGTGGCTCCTGGGTGGTCCGACCGGGAACTTTCCTTAACAAAGATCAATGTCACTATAGAAAACAGGATATACATTCTTTCTGCTCATAGTCTGTCAAAGGGATTATGTTCAGGGCTATTTTTATTGAAGGTGAAGTATCAAACTCATCTCTCACAGCTTCCCTTGAACATCAGTTGTGGACCACTGCCTTACATTGACCTCTGCTTGATCTAATAATTTTTAGCCAAAGAGAGAAAAGGGGACATAAGCACAATTAGCAAACAGACAAGCAAGAAGACAATTTAAAAGTAGAGAAAGTGAAACTCAAGGAAGTAGAATTACACTTTTCATAGCATTTTTATACCACTGCAAAAATCAATACGATGACCTGATTTACTCATAATGAGGAAATACGTTGGGGTTTTTTTTTCAAAATTCAATTTACTAAACATACGCAGTTGCTTTGCAATGATTCCATGTCTACCATTTGCTAAGGTTGTTTATACAGAAAGAAAGAGTTATGATTTAGGGGTATTAGAGTGATGTATCTATTACCTTGGGATGTCAGCATCTTGGCTGCACTGAAGTTCTTGCTGAGACTAATCTAAGCAAATGCAAATACGTTTTTTGAGTTGAGATCCATTCACAGTCAGTGGAAAAAAAATGCAGGAAGACACTGAAACAAAGAGTTTCTTTCCTACTCCGTTAACTTCAAAGGAATTCAGTACGACAAGCTCTGGGTTAGGAGTCTCTGACAGAGGTATATAATGCTATGTGAGATTAATTCAAATACAGAATTTTACCATTAACCCTAGTGTAATAAGATGTTCTGTACTTAGGATTTTTTCTCTCAGAAACATTGCTTGTGATAATGTTGCACACTCTCGTATTGAAAACTTGAAGAATAAATTTTATCATAGTTATAGACGTTGAATAAACATAAAAATTACTTGAAAATGACAAGAGTTTTCTGATTTGGGTTAGTGGGTTTGGTTTTTTTTGGTTTTCTTTTTCTTGTTTTCTTCTGTTTAAAAAGACAAAGAATATGGTAAAAAAGTCTTTTCTGTCTGTTGTTGGTGTAAATACATGTAATGCTACTAAGTTCTGATAAACCATTCTTTCTCCTCAGTAATATTGTGTTAGCTACAATAAGAATACAGTCCTTACGCCAGTGAAAACAATACCTGCTTGATGTAATCAGTACTACAGTTCATTTTTTTAAGCTTCTATCACTATCTTAGAATCATAGACAATCAAAACCCATAGCTTCAATGAAGCGAAATTCCTGAGAAATGGGGCTAAGTACAGAATCGTATTGGATTCCAATAACTTGTCCATTCAAAGAGTTGTAATTAACTAATAAATTTAAGTAATAATTTATTTCTTGCAGTATTTCTTTTTTTCAAATAATTCCTTTCAGGCTATATTAATTGCATGTCTTAAGGGGCTACATTTTTCCAAGTTAAGAGGTAATAGGCACAACGCACAGTTCCAAAGGAAAGCACTGGGAAAAACTTTGTTATTTCCACTGTGGTCATGAAGGTGAATCTCCAAGGCATTCATATGTATATGCTTAATTCATTCCATTGCCGTGAATATGCTAACAGACAGAAAAATTATGTATTGAGCTTCTTTACATATCCTTAATGTAATTTTTTTATACTTTCTATTGCTATGATTATACAGCATTCTACATTTAATTGCTATTGTTCTCTGCTGTGTTAGAAGTTCATTTGAAAAAGTCAGTGACAGCAATAAAAAAGCATTGTGCAATAACCCAGCATCAGTAACATAGCAAGAAAAAACACTTTTGGTCCATGCTGAAACAATTTTTGTAACAAAAGGAACTGCAATTCCAGTAAAAGAAGTTTTCTATTCTTTTCATGGTGAGAATCCAAACATATACCCAATCCTTGCTACAAAAACCTCAATCAGGTTTTTCATGCCTATCCATGTAGCAGCTTCCAAATTCAGATGAATTTAGATTTCCTTCTGGGCATATTTAGCAAATATATTAAATAATGACACATTTCTGAAGTAAAACACATGCTATTTTCCTATGATTGTAGCACTTTCTTTTCCTAGTTTTAAGAATGTAACGCCTAGATAGGCCCATGAATATTGCTTTCTAAAAAGTGAGTTAATGAGGACTTAACTTTGCCATACCAAGCACGAAGCTCTTCTGTTAAAGGCTGTAGCATGTAGATTTATACAAAAAGTACAAATGAACATTAGATATGCCTTGATAGCATCCAACCCACTGAAAAATAAGATTTCTTTTTGTTTGCTTCTAATGAACCTTCTCTTTTTCCAGCAAAACAAGTTTATGTGTTTCTGGGTTTTTTTTGTTTGTTTGGGTTTGTGTGCACCCAAATGCTGAACAGATTCTCCCTGCATCACATATACTATTCCTGAAAATGAGCAATGCCTTTCTAACATTATAATCATTATTAAAGCTATTAGTTAATGATATAAAGACTCATTCCCTTCTCCCACAAAAAGTCAAGCAAAATTTACAGCATAAATCTGTGGTTGTGAAGGATTAGACAGCTCTAGTCTTCATTTACACTCTCTGCACAGGCAAGAGAGAGGATATGATTGCTTAATTGTGCATAGATAATGGCTATAATAAAAATCCTATATGAAGCTGTAAGAGTCTTAAATAATTTAAATAGTTTATAAGGTTTGTATAGTATTTTAATATGTTAAACTATTTCAAAGCCACATTTCTGCCCCTACTTTCTCCTCTAATTTCTACTGATATATGTGATTGCTAAATTGTTTGCATTATGTTCCCAGATATTCCTTGCATATAACCTGTTCTTTATTTCTCAGATCAATAGTGGTGATTATTCTCCTGATGGCCTTGAAGTTCAAGCTTGATTTCAGTCTAGACTGGTATAACTGTAAATCTAAGTAAAAACAAAAATTTCTGACTAGTAACTAACAAAAATTAATTTGAGGTCTTTGTCATACTCTCAAAAGAACTTTTAATCAAAGCACAGAGCCTGTATTATTCCTTGATAAATTCCTGGAAGAGTGTACTTAGTAAATTAGCACCTTTGGGTTCAATAGCCTCAGTTGCAACTTTGAGCTGTAAATTATTACTACTACATTGTAATACTCTCTTTGAAAAAAAAAATGGTTTCTGTTGCTGATGCAGAAGTTTCTATATTTTTCCTGACCAACTGAGTAAAGAAATCTCAGTTCTTGGCTTAAACCTCTAAATTGTATGCAATGAAAAACCTACAATGTATGTCATGGTTCTGATGTCTTGTAATATGAGGCCTTTTCTTTTTTGCACAAGAATTTTCTCTCATAGCAATGAGAGGGACATACAAAGTGTTAACTAAGGCCAGAAAAGTTTCTCTGGGCTTCCTCACAATTGTGAGCTACTTCCCTGATATAAGGTGACCTGTGCTAATTTTGTCAATATTTTTCTGTGTTTGATTATGCAGAAGACTTTTTTGAGGAATTTCAATTACTTCAATTGGAAATATGTCAAATACAGGTTTTTTTAAAAAAATCTTATTGCTGAATGTCTTTTGCACTCTAGTAATTTTAACACTTCAAATTTTATAAACAATTTTGGGATTTCATAAATCTAATGGTTGACTACTGTTAGCTGGCTAATGTCTACTTCAATACAAAATTGCAAATTAAACTGTAAACATATTTTTAAAAATGTAAGTCATTTGTTAATAAAATTGATGGCAGCTGTCCTGTGAGGGACGTTCTTATAAATGAAAAGTTACCCTACATGGTATTATTTGAGAGATAATATAGTCACATTTTATGTGAAAACATTTGTCGCTGGAAAATTGTGAGGATCATGCTTATGCCATTTAGGATAAGCCAATATCCACTACATTCTAATTTTTGTTTGTTTTTTCTCTGGTGTAATTTTTTAGTAAATTCTCTGGGAAAAGACCATAAAAAAGTGATTTAATTGTTTGGTTTTTTTAATATCCTGCTGTTTCAATCAATGATTATACCCAAGATAATATCAGTAGTTGCATTAGTTAGTGAACCAAGATATTTGCAACCTCATGAACATGCCAAGTAAAATGAATATATGATTTCACACCATCTACCTTTTTACTGCCTCAGATCAATCTGATATCCATTGGGCCAGATCCTGCTATAGAAAAATATGCAACTGGTAAGAGACTGTGATAAAATTATAGTTTATTTCTGAAGAATTGATATGTTTAATTATAGTGAATAATTATATCCAGTAATTGATGATGACACTAATATCACAAATTGATTTTTTTCATCTAGTTCAAAGAGATAAAGTAGTAGTAAATAAATGAGATTACTCGTTTCAGCTACACATTTCCGGCCAATGTTTTTTCCCTGTGATATTTGGTTATTGTAGAGATCTAAAAAAAAGTGAAATAAGATTTTTTCTGCACTTTATGCAGATCTCTATTATATCCTTTGTTGAAATGAACAAATAGTATTTCAAGGCTCTAAACTTGGAAAATTCTACTTAAAGCAAGAATGTTAACAATTCATGTTGTTAAAAATGAGCTATTACTTACCTCTAACAAGAACACATGAATTTGGCATGTATTTGGGTGAAAAAAATCATGAATTAGTAATACTTAGAAAAGAAAAACAAGACCAAAGACATTTTTTTTCTGGTTGCCATTAATGTCTTTATTTTCACTGCAAGAAATAAGGTCCTGAGGGCACTACCAGGCCTGACAGTTCCTGTTCAAACTCCTTGGGGGCTATCAGTTCCTGGCCCTGACCCTACACTCCTTTTATTCCCCCTAGGAGCCATCAGTCCCTGCCTCAGTGATGCGAGAGCAGTGACAGTCTCCAGTTCCCTGCAGCCCTGCCAAGCCCTGGGCCCTGCCAAGCTGGTGGGTCCATGTCCCAGCCCAGCTTTGGTCCATTGCTATCACCAGGGCAGTGCCCAATGCCCAGCGCAGGGGCCACCCTGGTGCCCTGTGTCCCTCCCTGCTCTCCAGCTGGGGCAGTGGGAAAGACTCTGGCTGCCCAGCTGTGTCCTGCTGCCCCTCTGGGCAGCCTCTGCAGCTCCAGGGAGCTGCCAGCCCCCAGTACACAATGACACAGTAGAAAACATTCTCTTTTTTTTTTCTCAGCAAAATTATTTTTATTGCCAGTCTGAACCAGTCGTGCTTCAATTTATGGCTTTTCATTCTCATCCTCCCTCCAGGCAACTCTGGGAAAAGCCTAACCCTGCTAGTTTGGTGACAAACTCCTCTCAAAGCTGTCCCTTTTCCAGGGAACAAGCCCAGAACCCTAGCCTCTCAGCAGAACTTGCTTCCGTTTATTGATGTACGAATGTATTTCCAGTCTTATATTCCCCCCTGCAATTAAGAATCTTCAAGCATTCCCACCCTGAAAGTACAATACACAGAAAAAAAAAAAATTGCAGTAACTAAACTACTAACCATGCATTCAAATATGAGCTGTAACAATGCAGAGCTGGTATAGAATAGAAATCAGATTTCATCTGTCAGTGGCAGGCAATAACATCCGGAATTCTGGTTGAAAGATCTGTGCCTGATGAAGTTTGAACTCTGTAAATGTGCACCAAATTTCTCAATAAATCAATCAAGTAAAAACCATAGGGACTTTTTGTTTGCTTGTTTGTTATTTAAGGGGTTTTTTTTTACTACAGATGTGCCATAGTTTTTAGTCCAGAAAGAGATGAAACACCACACAGCCACTAGCTCAACGCCTGCGCTCCTCCCCCCCACACCCAGGTGAAATGGGGAGGAGAATCGAAGTAAAACATGAGATAAGAACAGTTTAATAATTGAAAATAAAGTAAAATACAATAATAGTGGTATCATCATCATCATCATCACCATAAAAGTCCTAAGTGATGAGCAATGCTGACTGATGCCAGAACCCCCTTACAAAACCCAGACCAGCTGCCTTTCTGGGTAGCTTCCCTAGTTCAAATAACCAGGCCTGATGTTCTATGGTGTAGAATAGCCCTCTGGTCAGTTTGGGTCACCTGTCCTGGCTGTGGCCCCTCCCAGTTTGGCAAAGATTTTTTGTTTTTTTTCTTTGAGGACCACCTCATAATTAATTGTGTCTGAATGTATTGCTTAGTATTAGGAATGTATTTGCCTCAGCATGATCTGATTTTTTTTTCTATTTTCTGTTTGTCCTCTTTTCTTTTTTCTTTATTTTTTTTTCTTTTTTCTTTTTTCTCTTTTTTTTTTAAGCAGATATGTTTACATATTATTTAGAGTAACTATACAAGATTATTCTCTTCTTCATTACAGAAGCTGCATGCATACCTCCTGTAAAGCACTCTATTTCTGTCTTTGATTACTCTCAGTTTCCCTGTGAGAGCAAAATAAAGCATGAGAGTTATGAGGAATGTAACTGGTTTTGCAATAGACTTTATTTATTGTCTTCTAGGGACAAGCACAAGTCTTTGGAACACCGCACTAGATGTGCAGTGCCATTCTGAAACCGCAGTACTCCTTGTACTAATTTAACCTTCCAGAAGATTAGAATCTTGTCCAGAAAAGTTGTTTGGTTTGGGTTTGTCCCTAAGATTGGATTTTATTTATTTTCATTTTGTTTCCCTTTTAAATATATTACAAGAGTTATGGATTTTGTAGGTTCAGAGATTCTCACTTCCCCCTTTTATTCTTTTCAAAATTAAAGAGAATGAGATTCTTTTCATTTCCATCATGCACAAGTTCTTTAAGTTTTATCTTTCTTTCTCCCTAGGATTTTAGAGCAAAGATCAGCATCTCAAAAATCACTGCAAATTGCTGCATGCTATTGTTGCTTGCTTTAAAAGCTATCTAAAATGGAATCTTACATAATAAAGTTGACAGATACCATCCAAGTCATCTCTTCCTCTGTTTTAGCACATGTAAGTAGAATAATGCTGTGGAAAAAAATTGTAACAAGCCAGTAAGCAATAATGCTCAGAGAATTTTAGATAGATTGAACATTAGTGATAAAACCACTAAGGAGCAGAGAAACTACTGAGACAAAGAATAGGATCCTACTTCTACAAAAATAAGCTAAAAAGCAGAAGACACATAGATTAATGTTATTGTGCATATCCTAATTAAAATGGGGTGTTTTGCCAATTAAAAAGATTCATGACCCTGACTGAAGCTGCCACTTTTGTTGATAATTCACAAAACCAAAATAATTTATCTCCCTCAAGTCTACAACTTGTTGAAATCCACAATACAAGCAAGTATTCACATGTTTTTGTCAAAATAAGAAAATCAAAGTTGTTAAGGAAGAATGGTGATTTTTTTGTACAAATAAAAAATTTACTTACTAAATGAGTACAAAACAGTCAAATGTCTAATCAAACTGCTTTCTTACAATTCCAGACAAAATGAAACAAAGAAAAATGAAAAGTCACCAATAAATATTATGATAAATAGAAATAAATTCAGCTTGCTTTAGAAAAGAAGAATGAATTCTCAGCATTTTCTTATGGAGAACAATTGCTGTTCCTGTTGCAAAATTAAATAGGGATAGAGAGTTTATACTTTAAAACCCCATGTAGGTGGTAAATAAACGAAATCCTGACATGTTCAGGACCCAGCAAAGACCTCAGCAGATATCAAAAGATTATTACAAAGCAATTTTCACTGGATTTATGACAGTCCAGGAAAGAGCAAAAAATAGAAGATGAAATAAAAGCAAATTATATATGGTTGAATGTGCAAAAGAAGATAGCAGACTAACTAACATGAATAAGGGAGTCCCTGGCAGTGTTAAATGGATAATTAATGTATAGCTATCAGGGTTATGAGAGTCTATTATACTGCTTTGCTCTACTTAAAATGATCACAAGTAATTCAACCTAGAAAAGACAAGTGTTTGCTTGTAGTGTTTTTAACAACAACAAAAGAAGATATAATCCAGAAAGCTGCACTCAGAAAAACAGACTTTGCTGATGAGCTAAATTAATTTTTGGTAGGTGAGGGATATTTCATTCTAGTAACATCACTCAGTGAAACCAATTCCTTGGAAAAAAAACCTCCTATACTTCTGGATCTCTGTATTTTGAAATAGGGCATTAACAATGTCAACTATTATGAAATTTTACATACCCCTATAAAATTGATGTCCCTGAACACATATGATATTTTTGAAATACAGTATTGCACCTAACCAAGATGACTGTGAAACAAAAATTAAAATATGTATTACTCTATTTCAAGCTTCTATTTATGAGTCAGCCCAGTTGAACTCACGGTAAGAGGTCAAACCAGTTTGAGCTGATATTGTTTTAGAGTGACAATGTTTAAAACATTTTACAAAAGATTTTTGAAAATTTCTGGGCAATAGAGCATCTGATTTCTGATAGTGTGTATTTCCTTGGATTAAACTTCTACAAGTAGAGACATGCATAGAGACATTTTACCTGTACAAATGGATTTGTCTCTGTATACATGGTCCTATTTTTATACATAAAGGTGCAAAAGTAAAATGTTTTATTTTTCCTTCTGCATAGAACACGTTCTAATAAATTACTGAAAAAGTTGTGATTTTTGCATTATGTTCTTTAAATATGCAATGAAAGGGAAGCATACCAGAACATACAACTGATTTTGACTTAACATAATGAAAGCTTACATATAGCTGAACAACATGTTGACTAAGTCTTGTTCAGGAATTTCAGAAATAAATGACAGATCTTAATAAAACTCATATAATCCGTTGGTCAGTGTGTAGTAGCAATTTAACAGAATAATTTTATTTCCCTCAGCTGCAGGTGTGAGACTTGTAGGGTTTGAGTTTCACTTTGTTATAAGGAAAAGCAAAAAAGAACCTCTTTTGCCTCCTCAAAATCTGCTGAACAATTAATTGTCCAAATAATTGTACTGACATCACATAGATTGTTTGCCAAACAGTCATGTATACACTTAAAGAATATCCAAGAGAGATTGAACAAAGACATATTTTTCACTCCTGGAAAAAACAACCACCACAAAAGAGAAACCAACAACAGAAATAAAAACAATCAAAAAATCCCAACAAAAACAAAACCAAAATAAAGCAAAACCTATGCATTCTTTAAAACTGGTAATTTGCTTCCATGCACTGCAGTAAAATAGTCACATTGTTTAGTGACTTGTCCAAATATAGTACTACCTTTTACAGTGTTGAGTCATTTTTCTTTCAGTTAATTACATATAATGCTCTAAACATAATATATTTTGCTACCTTCTGTTGAACAAAAGAAGAAAGGACACTCTGCTTACCTTGTGCCTTCACTTCCAAATCAATTTTTTACAGGAAATAAGTTTTTTTGCCCCAGGAGAAACATACACTTTTCAGAGACAATATCATGTTGTCAGGAAATCTTTTTTCATTTAATGGAAAATCACTACTAAATTTGGGCTTGAGATTAATGAAACAGGTCTTGTGTCCCTGTGATGAGTTTCATGAGAAAGAGATACAAAAGGCACTGATATTTAAAAGTCTCAAGGTGTATTCTTAATTCTTCATGGAATTCTTTTGATTTCAGTAGGCGTTTTAGCAGGTGCTATAGTCATATACTGCAAGGCTGTAGTCATACACTACTGCAAGGCAACAACATATGTCATTTTTTACTAACATTTAATCCAGTAGCAGGTGAACTGGAGCTAACTGCTTTAAGCCTGCATCTGTTATTGAAATGGTACTTTTCCTATAGCTGTCTGTGTGACCATTTTTCAACATCTCTGCTCCAGAGGATTATTTTGTCTGTACTTACTACTTATGTTCAGAGAGGTTTGCGTATACCTTGCAATATTTTTTTTCTTTGTTACCCTCATATGCAAATTTTCCTGCTTATATTTTAGTGCATTGAAATATATTCATTGCTTCAAAAAAGGTAAATATTTGAAGTTATGTTAAAAAATCATTCTCTAGGTAATTATACACCTATAGGTGGACTATATACCAGGAGCTGGGCTTAAGGTTAACAAAATGAAACAAGAAGATAGTATCTAACATACATAAAGGTCACAATATACAGCAGATTTGGTTGTAACCTGGAGGCGTAGGCCAATGAGAAAGTGTGAAAGTGTAACACATAAAATAATCCCAAGCTGACCCTTGAGGGCTGAAAGAGAAACCAGCAACACGAACATTGTATTTGTCCTGGTGAAGGACTCTGGATGCTGACAATTCATCATAACCCTCCCTGCTGTGTGAAACTACATATCTTAGAGCGAGAGGAGCAGGGAAGCATGAGCAGAACACCAGGAAAAGGGGAAGAAACTAAGAACTTTGTGTAGAACAATTTTAGTTTCATCATTATCTTTTTTATATAACTATTAGATCTGGACTAATAATGATTAGACTCTCAAGATTTCAGTTATAGTAACAATAAATTATTGATTTTATTTATATCCAAGATGTGCTTCCTTTTTGCCTATAAACAAGATTTTGAGCACAGTATCCTTCAGGACCTAATTCACTGCATTCAATCTGTTCTAATTACTACTGCTGACCTAGTGCAAACAAGGTAAGTAGAGCACTGCTAATTAGTATAATGGTAACAAGAAAAATCTTACTTAGGGAGAAGAATTTTTGTTTAAATCTTACTGCTGTATTAGATAAAAGATAAGAGTTGTCTTTCTACAGAAAAGTGAGACATTTAAAAAAATCTACATGGAGACTCCTTTCACAGATTCTGCCATAGAGAATAAATCCTATTTGCTAATTTTGTGTGCCAAAAAAGGACAAAAAGTTATATTTGTATGCACATACATGTATGTATGTTTCAACTCTAAACAGCCCTAACAGTCTATGCACAATAAGGCATTTGACTCCAACACAGTGACATATTACAGAGAAATTCAGACCTGGTGTGACAACAGGGGGCCTTGAGAAGTGGAGATGGAAGCTGTGGCCTGTGGATAACATTCTACAAATGGTTGAAATCTTCATGCTCTGTAGTCTTCTGGTGTGTTACAATCATCTACTTTTATGGAGAGATGAAAGGTAATGCTGTTCTTGAATTATTGTTAAGAACTGTAAGTATCTCAGTATAGTCATAGTACAGAAGAAAGGTCATAATAATAATACACATTCAATTAATAAAAAATTTAATGAAACACAGGGTGAAAAAGAAAAATCCTCTAACTCTGGTGGAATACTCTTGTACCTGTAAGGGAAGCTCACCATTGAATTTATCTTGAGATCTAAGTTACAAAAATTTCTACGATGTAAAACATTTTCAACAGTTTTCACCAACTCTGAGTTAGAGGGGAAAGATGTAGTAATAATCCAGTAGCTAATTAAGAGCCATTGCTCTGCAGTTATATGACACCTATATTCTAAAGAATAAGATATTAGAGAAGATCAAATATCAGATGGCTCAACAGAATAATGAAAATAATATTGTCAAAATAAAAGTGAAATAAAAGGTCATTTAAATCACACATAAAAAGATAAAAAACAACCAAAAATAAAACCAAAAAAGAGGTGGGAATAAGAAAATTCTAACTGTCAATGTCGAACTTCATCTTTACTAGAACAAACATTTTTACATAACATTTTTACACTTTACATAAACAAACATCTTTACTAGAACAAACAAATATTCCATAACAGTGGATCCTTTTAGTCTCTTTTTTTTAAAAAAAAAAAAAAAAAAAAAAAAAAAAAATTCCAAGACTAGGTATGTTAGTTGGACCTAAATATTACTTTGGTAAAAGTATGTCTCAGACGTTATTTCTATTCATTTTAGCATGACAGACATTTCATCAATGTATGAGAAAATGACCAGATGGAATTGGAAAAAGCCACAGTCTTGAGTTCAGAAAAGCCCTTCATTTCTTGATCTACCTACATTTCAAACACTCAGGAGGTTATACTAAAACAGGCATTCAGGGCATATTTTTGCTTGCTCTTAAAGTTTCAGTCTTATGGGCTTGTGCTCTCCCAGAACTAGTTTCTGATCTTATGGACTGCTTTCAGGAGTGAAGCAGCAAGTGTGTACTAGACCAAGAATATTAAGACAACGATGCCTCAAGGTAAAGTATTTTGTGTTCACTTGCAAAGGAGTATCAACAGAGAGAGACACAAAGAGCTACTCTAGAGAAGCTGCTAAGGCTATTTTTTCCCCTTGAGAAAGAAGTCTTTAGTTTTCCTGTCCTTCAGCTTCATATCCTTTAGAATGTACAGTAGTGCTTTTCAGTGCCTCAGGGTTATATTAAGGACAAGTTTACAAGATGTTTGCAGCTTTTTTTAGCACAGATAATATAGGTACCTTAGGTCTGTGAAGTTTACAATGCACATGCTAAATAGAGCTTTGATAACTCATGAACAAACTAATAAGGAAAAATAACCACCCAAAACCAGAATAGCTGCTAAACATGTTAATTTTAACATTATGAACACCCATTATTGTCCTATACATTATGGTTATAAAAGATTTGGATTTATGGTGTAAATTCATGGCTATACCTGCCGCCTACTTTTTTTGTCTTTATGTAATTTTTTTGACTATTACGTAGTATAGTAGTTCATTGGCTTCTGTTCTATTTCTTTTACCAAGACCAAGACTGAGAAGGTTCTGAGTTCCAGCAGCACTTTATTTACTGGTATATCTATTTAGATTGTATGGGAAGGGGAAAGGGTGGCAACTTAACTTTGTTTGATAGTGTAGGTATGGAAAGGTATTTGGTATGTGATTTCAAAACAGCATTGAGGTATCCAAATTCTTATTACTTGGGTAGTGAAATAGCACAAGTCTGAGAGGTTTCCCCAGATGCCCCTTGGAACAGATTTTTTTCTTCAGCCATTGTTACCAGGCCACTGTTTAAATCATAAAAAATACATTATCAAGACACATTAACTTTTCCACAATAATGATCATATTCTTATGCTCACTATTCTTTCTCTTTGATAATGACTTACTGCTAGATGATTGTATTGTACAAGGCAATCTCTATTCCCGTTTCTGTGAGAGTATTATTACATTTCACTTTGCATTTCCTCTGTGTAACTATATACAAATTTAAAAATGTGTGTATGTTTTTTTCTTAAAAGACAAATATTTCCACATCCTTTGCAGACAATAATAATTGAATGTTTGCACCAAAAAGTACCATATTTTTAAAGTACTGTTAATATGCTTGGTGTTTTAAACATGTTTAAAGATGATAACCTTTCTTCAACAAATGTAATTATATGTACATGTGTGTGTGTTTACATATATACTTCTAATCTCAAAAGTATACACTAAAATAAAGCTTTAAGCATTAAACTTATTCCCAAATCCTCTAATAAATTTTGTAATTTTCATATTCCTTTCTCTCTTTCACCATTCACGTCCTTAATTTTAGTCTACTATTTGGAAAAAGCTACAAATTTGATAATAAAGAGGTCATTAAGATAAAGAGTTAAACTGTTTGGGACAAATGCGGCTAAAAACTAATCGAAAAACAATTGCAATAAAGTACTAACCTGAAAATTAACTTGCTTTTCTCTGTCTCTTAAAATTACAATAATCATACAAGTTACTGGTCTTCTATGTAATATTATAATTATTATCAAAGAGAAGTATAATGAAAAATTATATAACCACAATTTAGTCACACATGTATCTACCAGATTCCAACTTTTTAGTATATTATTTTACTTTGACTTGCCTTGCTTTTCTCCATGCATTATAAAATATCAATGTATATGTAGAGTCACATGGCTTTTCGCATGTAGAACCAGCACACAGATGATGATAAAAGTTAGTTTTTAAAGAATTAAGGTTTCATCTGCAGAGGTGCTAATAATATAAGATTACTTATCAAATTGGGAAGATTCCATCAAAGCTATGAAAAATATTATTGTTTGAACAGAAAAGAAGACCTCACCTTTCATACTGTGTCCTTTTGATTTATGTATTTAATATTAGAATATCTGTTACATTTTTCACCACACAAACACAAATTTAAAATAATATCGGGTTAAGATGTTTAACAAAACTTCAGAAAATCTGATTTGCTGCAAACTTAGAGCTCCAATGAGGCCAAAGTTAAATAGCTAATGTGTTAGAAGTAGGATATTTTGGGATTATTTTTTAAAGACATATTCAGGTTGTATATAACTAAAGCAGAAATTGGATAAAATTAAAATTTATAGTCCAGAAAATTATCCCAATTACCATTTTATTTGTGATGCACTTAAGCTCCATACTGTTTGCTATTTCCTGTGTGGACATTGTCAGGCATTTTCACTTCTGGTTTTGTGCATATGTGAAAATCCTAATCATAACACTACTGGGTAGTTTGGAGTTTCTTTCATGACTATATGCACCTCTGTATTTCCCCTTAGGATACTCTCACATCAGACACTGAAATTATGATTTCTGCAAATCTAAATTAAATTATCTAGTGCCTAAAAAAGTACAATCTCACTCACAATGCTTGTTGTCTCTACACTATTGTATCTATAGTCTTGTACTTCTCCTAGTTTCTGAATTGAAATGTGAATTGTTGTTCAGGGAGGGTTCCTGTCGCCATTAACTCATGGTAAAAAATGATCCCACACTGGCAATTGCCACCTAATAAGTTAAAACTGTTAGTAAGGAGTCACTGCTGAAGACACAGGTTTAAAATAGTTACTGCTACATAGCTTTTATTTTTTAATATGAACTTTGTGGGAGTACTCTGTATAGGTTGTTACAAGAAATCACAGTAACTTATTTTTCTGAGCCGTTGATGATCCTACCTAGAATAACATACATGGCTTAAGTCACTTGGTCAGATTTAACAGCTGAAGTCCCGAGTATGAGAAGCAAATTCCTATTTTGGAATAGCTTGACTCTGTCACTGACTAATTTTGATACAAATTGACATTCTTTTATTTTAAAAAAAAAAGGCAAAAAAAAAGAAAAAAAAGTCTTTGTTTCCCACAGTTTAATAATTTGTCATTTGTATAACAGTTCACCAAGTAACAAACTGAGTCATGTAACTTAATATCATCTGTGATAAAAAGCAATCATAAAGAAACTCAGTATCTCAGTCATTATAAACACATAGTAATTTGGTGTGATATGCAGTTGCTGTACACTTGTTAAATGTTAATGAGTTACAACAATACCGCCTTGATTTCTTTTCAAGGACAGAACAGGAGAATTCCCTGTGACTTAGGGGTGAAAATTATGAACTGTACTTTTATATGTCTTTAGATGGTAAACCAGTATGCAAAAAACTACACAATCAGAACAATCAACTATTGCCTGACTTCATCAGTATACTATAAATATCCCCCTATTTGAGTCAGATCAAAACTGGGATCACACTCTTCATATTTCAAGTGAGAGCTAAGACATTAAATGTCATCTATTGTAGGTGACTACAAATTTGTGTTTAATAGTAACAAGTTCAGTATGAGGAAATAAAATCTGATGGATCAAAGACTGTCTTAGGTTACAATGTAAGATATAACCACAAGTATATATTCTATCACCATCTGTTAAAACCAGGTGGGGCACTGTTCTTTATCTTTTCCATGACACATCCCTGATAACTCCCTTTGTAGAGATAGTTTTCTGTTAATGGGCTATCGAGCCTCACTGCATGACTCATAAAATTACTTCATCCCGTTGTGAGATGCTCCGCCCAGGGGGAGGAACCCAGCATTCCTACCTGGATATAATCTGAGATTTGGAACACCACAGTGAGCCTTTACCTACTGGGTTCCCAGAGGATGAGAGCTACATAACCACCACTGGACTGTCAGAGGAAGACCAGACCCTTCTACAGGATCACCGCTTCAACAGAACCACATCTATCACTTCAAGAGGACTGCAGCCACCATTTAATCGGACTGCTACCACGGTGTCAGGTTGTATACTGACTTTGTCACTGTTTCTGTAGTACTGCATTTATTTTTAATTTTCCTATTAAATCATAGTTGTGATTTTGAGCCTCTCCCTGGTTTGCTTTCAAACTAGTACAAAGACCTTCTCCTTAATGTCTCATTTTCAAACTCTGTAGGATTAAGCACAGGAGGACAGGTAATCATTTATTGAATCTGTAAGAATCTACATGACTGGAAACTTCTCCATGGGAAGATCATATATACTCGTGCAAGTACTCCAAATTTCCCTGGAAAGTCTGCCAGAAACACTTAATTTCAAATGAAAGATGTTTCAAATGCAAAAATAGGACAAAATCATCCTTCTTCCACCACAGACTTCACACTTGTGTCTGGAGACCTGTAGCTGTCTTCAGTTGTCTGTGAAATTGTTGTCCATCAGCATTGCTGTCCGTTTGTTGCCTTTTAAAATTCATTAACAATAACAGATTTTTATCAGTCAGATGTGTATTTTATTAAAACTTTGTTAAAACATGTAAATATCTTAAAATAGTAAACAAGGCAAATCAGGCCATTCATATCTCATTTTCAACCACACAGTTAATTTCAGATTTTAAACCTGAGAGGTTCTTTTACTGTAAGAGTTGCCATTATTCAAGAATATTATTACACAAACTTCGCAACTATATTTTTCCATTTGAAATTATATATACTCATCCTAAATTCAAACTAAACTGATCATCCAGAAGCATTCTCTATCAGTGAATGAGCCTATTGACAGACTTTTACCCCTCTATACTGACTATTGTGGTACTTCCCTCCTAGATTCTCAAAACATTTTAATGTATTTCTCTGACTGAATAATAGAGTTTCCGTCTACCTAATTATTATACAGTTGACTTGATATGACAAATTAATGACTGGCCATCTTCTACTCTTTGGCATAATATCAAGGTACCATATGTTAGTGTCCAACAGCGTATCAGTAGCTTTCTAGGAGATGTATACAACAGTATCATGTCAATCTATTTAAAATTCTTAGAAATTGATTTTAAAATACTTAGAAAATTTTATTTTACTCAATATGGTTTCAAGAATTCTGAGTTGCCCAGTGGTTAATATCTGTCTAAGCTAAGGATCTTACAGTTCACTTGCTACTAACCATTATTTGGATTTTGCGGAAAGTGGTGACATTTGAGATCAGGTTTTGAGAAAGCATTCTGTTGGATCTTGCAAAGAATGTGACTTTCATCATAGGTAAGACTGGAAAATTGTCTGCTAATTTTGGCCAAAAACAAATGAAAAAAGTCTCGGTTTATGCTTACGTGCTTCAGATCTTTTCTGAGGACACACCCAAGATTGGAACACTGCAGAGAAAGACATGTTTTACAATTGTGTCTCCTGAACAAATAAAAATTACTATGTTCTTAGGAGAAATTCTGCTAGGAGCAACTATATAAAATGTGGCCCAATCATCAAAATGACACCCTATTTGTTTGGGGTTTTTTTGGAGAATTATGTTAGTGTTTACCTTTCTTTATCAGTTAAGAGCTTGAAGATCATATGATTTTGTGGCATGTTCTCTGCTGGAAACAGAACACTGGGTACAAGGTTCATACTTTATAATTCCTTCTAAATTAAATTAATTCCACTAAGCAGCAACTATGGGTGTTTCCCTTGTTACTAATTCTGTAACACCCATCATCTGTTGCTATTGCACCTTTAGATTATTATTATCTGTACCCCAGATTGGTCAGAGTAAAAATCTATGAGACTATATGCAAATGTCTAGTGAAAAGAAACCTCCATAAGAAAAGATGGTAACACAATGGGTGAATGAGACAAGCAAAAGCATGAATACAGAGAAAGGCAACAATTCAGAGAAGCAAAAAATGAGGGAGAAGTAAGAGTTCAGGAACTCTGTAACTCAGTTGTCAGTGAGAGGGTTAACAATTAACTAACACATGGCATAAAGCTGTGTCATGTTCATACATCAGGTTTTAACATAAATGCTGTATACCAGTGAGCTCTTGCAGTGCATTATATTTATATAAGAACGTGTGTTTGTGCCTCTTGAATAATGCAGTTATCCTGGTTATATGAATAGCAAACAATTCAGTCACACCATCACTTAGCTTTCAGATATGATGAAGTAGTAATGGACTTTCCTAGCTATGAGAATATTTGAGTTTCTATGTCTAATTACAGTTTTTTGAGCCGTAGTAATCATTGTGAAAATAGTCTTCTGGAAATTATACTACAGAAGAACAAAATGAAGGCAATTAAATGTTTGCTATGGTTCATCAAATTCAGGCTCCTCATGCATAACTTGGTCATATTTATTTGTGCACCACAGGGGTATAACTCCAAAAGGGAAAGCCAGACTCAGAATGTGCTTCACAAAAAGATGTTGTTCCCTTGGCAACTAATACAGTACTAAATGTTCCAACAGGTAGCATATCTCACAACATTGAAACACATCCTTCTTGTTGCAGAAAATGTATGCAACCCAAAATTCTGTACTAAAAGTGAACACAGTAGATGTTCCTTTATATTTCATCCCAAAATGCTTGTCTCATCCATATAAAGGCATCTCCCATTTCTCTGCCCCTCTGCCAATTTATAATTGTTTTTTTTCCCAATACATTGTTTTATCTAGTGTATCAGTCTTTTCCTCCAAATTATTTCTTCTGGCTCCTAATTTTCTTTTCCAAGGTTCTTGCTCCCTCTGTTGCCCACATGCATCTCAATTTATTTGTCTTTTCATCTGAGCTTACAGACTTCTTAGGAAAATATTTTCCTTTCAATTTCAGTTGCCTTCCAATGCCCTTCCAATAATCTTTAATCAAGGTTGAAGAGGCATTTTCAGCACCAACATTTGAACTCTGTTCACAGGGGCCAGCTGGGACTAGTTTGTTGCGCCCTATATGTTGTAAGAATCCTATCTTACAATGCTTGCTGACCACTCTGAGCTCTGAACTTGATCTCTGTGAGGCAACCTGGCTCAAAGTGATTATTGGAAAACAGGACAAAAGAAACATAATAAAGAGAATTCTGTGAATGGAAAAATGGAACAGTCTTACCAGTAGTGAAACTCAACAGAAATATGGAGAAGATACATATTTTAGGAGACATATATTCTGCATTTGTAGTCAGTGGTACAAGCAAAGACTAAGAATAGAGCCAGTAAGGTGGATCTCTTTTTGATACTGACAGTTCTTTTATGTCTCTGTGGCCTGGTTTAATATGGGATAGAGTTCATATTCTTCTTAGTGGCTTAGTGAAAAACCTCTCAGGTACAGTGCTGTGCTTTATATTCGGTGTGAGGGTAATGTTGATAGTGCACTGATGTTTTGGTTGTTAATTAGTGCTTAACCTAAGTTAAGGACTTGGCATTTTTCCATGCTCTGCCACCAAGGAAGAGCACAAAAAGCTGGGAGGAGGCATAGCTGACACAGCAGACCCAAAGTGGCCAAAAGGATATTGATATAACACTTGTAGAATCATAAAAATTTTTGGGTTGGAACCATAAAAATCATATAGTTCCAACCTTCCTGCCATAGGGAGGGACATCTACCACTATACCAGGTTGCTCAAAGCCCCATCCAGCTTAGCCTTAATCACTCCAGGAATGGGGACATCCCCAACTTCTTTGGGCAACCTGTTCCAGTGCATCACCATCCTCACAGTGAAGAATTTTGTCTTAATATCTAAACATGCGCTCCTTCAGTTTAAAGTCATTATCCCTTGTGCTATCACTATATTGCCTTGTCATTTATTTTCCACCTTTTTTATATTTTATAGTACAATCTTTAAAACGTTGTATGCTTCTTTTTTTTACACAGCATTTTGATTCATCAAACTTTGATATTTAAGGAAACATTTTAACATTAAAATTTACTTTACATTTTGTTCATTGTTTGATGTCTTTTTCAGAAACACACACATAAAAACATCCAGAAACTTCTTTGATTTATTTTAACATTTGTCTTTGCCTTAGGATTAACAGTTTTAATTAAGAGATTAACTACTTAGTGCAGGATAGCTTTCTGACCCAAAGACAAGGGCATGATCCTCTTTATCTTTTATATTTTTTGGCTGAAGCTCAAATATATATTTTCTTAAATACAGATGAGATTACATTGTCATAAGTAAACATAATGGGAACAATTAGGATAAACAGTGTGATCATTGTAGGTTTTCCTTAGAGTTCAATAAAATTTAGTTAATGTTTTCTATTTGCGTAGTCATATACTCAGCTTCTTTTTCATTAGCCAAAACTAGAAGCTAGGGATTAACGTGCTCTGAAAAAAAGCCGAAATTTTGTTTTTCTAACTTTACCAGTGTCCTTATATTTCAGTAATGTTATCAATGAATGAATGGAGTTTTAGGACAATTCCTTCTTGAAAAACACATCTTTTGCAGCGTTCTGCACAGCTGAAAATACTGGATAGCAGTTTGGAATGCAAAAATTTGGAGTTTCTCTCCTTTCTCTTTAATTGTTTGTCGAAAAGGCATTTTCCGCTTGAAATAGGTCACTTCCCTTGACCTGCTGGCAATGGTCTTTCAAAAGCAGCCCAGGGTACCATCGGCTCTCTTGGCCCCAAGGACACTGCTGGCTCATGGACAGCTTGTTGTCCACCAGGACCCCAAGGTCCTTCTCCACAGAGCTGCTTCCAGGCAGGTCGGTCCCCAGCTGGTGGTGGTGCACGGGATTACTCCTTCCCAGGTGCAGGACTCTGCATTTGCCTTTATTGACAGTTCTTCTCTGCCCATCTCTCCAGCCTGCCCAGGTCCTTCTGAAGGGCTACACAGCATTCAGGGGGATCAGCCCAAAGCTTCTCCCAGATTTGTGTCATTAGTGAACTTGCTGAGGAGGCATCCGGACCTTCAAGTCATTGATGAGTAAGTTAAACTATACTGGGCCCAATACTGAACCTTGGGGGACACCACTAGTGACAGGCCTCCAACTAGATCCTGTGACACTGATTTTGACCCTCTGGGATCTGCTGGTCAGTCAGTTCTCAACCCACCTTGCTGTCCTCTCATCCAGTCCCTACGTAAAGAGGTTTAATAGTATCTACTGTATGAATTGTTATTAGTCTTAGAAATTATTCTGATCTATAACTTTTATTTCTAATACATATTTTTTAAAATAGAAACAAGAGATTAAAGAATATGGAGCTAGACTTTTCAGCATCATTTAATAACTTAAGAGTCCACAAACCAAAATGTAGGGAATTAGCTTTAAACAGAAGAAAGCACCCTTCTACTGAGACATTGGTTGAACACTGAAAAATTGTCAAGTGAAGTTCCAGCTTGAAGACACTCAAAAGACACCTGGAGATGGTGTCACAGACTGAAATATTATAGTTTATGACTTAAACATTTTCATGAGGGACTTATAGAAAAACTGTATTACAAAAGCTGCAGAGAAGACTACCACACCCTGAATGGGGCTCTGAGAGGCCCTGGACCGCTTGCTGATGAGGATAAGATAAAGTAACAACTCAGGGCTGGGGACATTGAAAAAGCCCAGGCTTAACACCTCAGGAATAGAGATCACAGCCCCAGGGCTATCAGCTGCCAGGCTCGAACAGACCCGCACCAAAGGGTGGGAGGGAGGAGAGGCTTTGGGTGTGTGTTGGAAAAGCCTCCGGTCAGAGGCGCAGTGGCTGCCCATCCTCCACTGTGCAGAGGAGCCCAGCTGAGGGGTCCTCACTGGGGTGGGGGACAGCAGAAGAGGGTGACATGGCCCATCAAAGGCCCCCCCAGAAGGGTCCCCAGACTCTACACCAGAGATGATGCAACAGACCCTCAGCATTGCAAGGGACAATGCCAAGCTAGCCCCTGCAAGGCAGGCACGTGGGCGTTCCCAACTGGCCCAAAGCGTTTATTAATCCATGGAAGTCTATACTCTTTGGCGTGTGTCAGCGTGTGGCGGTGTGGCTTGGCCTTGGCCACGGCAGCAATGGGGGACCCTCACCACCCGAAGATCAGATGGAGGGGAGCAACGAGACGTCGTTGGGACCCTCGGATGGGTGATATGCTTCCACCTAACCCCTGTCACCTATCCCTGTCCCCCACCCCCCATGCACACTTCTTTTTTCCATTTCTTTCTTTCTTTCTATCTTTTCTCTTTCTTTCTCTTTGCCTCTTTTACTATTAAATAAAATATATCAATTTTTTGGCACCAACATCTAACCTCATTTGGTTTTAGTCTCATTTTTGGGTACATTTTGAACCTTCAAAGTTCCTTCCGGTTTATACGCAGAGACTTAATTTTCTTTGCTCTTCTGAGTTTAAACTGGATCGTGACAGATGGTCCTGGGCAACCTGCTTTATGTGACCTTAATTCAGCAGGGGAACTGACTAGATGACCCCCTGAAATCCCTTCCAATCTGAGCCACTCTGCAATTCTATGAATTAGGGAAGAGATGTTAAATTCTACCAAGGTTTAAAAAATTTTAGGGTTAACAGTAAAAATCACAGGTAGTTACTACAGCAGACTAGAAGCTGTATTTGTCATTTGTTTTCATTCTTTTTTTTTTTTTTTTTTTTAAAGAAAGAAATTACAAGTTACCAGCAGCACAACAGAATGTCCTCTGAGAGCCTTGGAATGAAGGTAATCCGGCCTGAAGATTTTAAGGAGTGTCAGAACTTACAGCTTTATGGCATTCCTTTTGCTATCATATTGGGGCATTATGTATTAAACATGTAACTACACTTCTTTTAGAAATGTGTCCACTGGTCGTGGAAGCTATAAAGACAGTTAAATCATATTCGCCGATTCTAACTGACAACTGACATGGTGAATGAAGCAATTTCTATTCTGATTAAATTGAGGGTTTGGAAAATCTTTAAAGAATTCAGAAGGGTCAGAAGCCAGCAAAATAATAAGTTTAGGGACTTCATGTCTATAAACCCTATTCAATGTCACCACTATCCTTTTTAAACTAAAACTGGCTGAAATAGTATCCCATTCCACTCTGGGGAAATGCAGGGGGTTCTTTAAAAACAGATCATCTAGGACAGAATTAAGCCAAACGAGGAAAATATTACATCTGAAAACCATTTATTGGTAATGAAAAGGGTATGGTCCTAGTAAAGAAGAATAGGAAAGGCAGAAAAGGAGGAAGGGAAAGAATAAAGAATGGGGGGAGAGAGAGAAGAGACCAGGAAGAAAAGCAGGTGTTACCACCAGAAGGTCGGGGACCACCGTGGCGGGCTGGATTGGCAAAGCAGGGTAGAAAGCAGGTGGTTCAGGCAGGTATGAGGTAGGCAGGGGTGAAGCAGGTAGGGCATCAGATAGGAACACAGGAAGGCAGGACAGGCAATGGCTGGAACAGGTGAGGGAGAGGAGGTGGTAAGGCAGGACACAGGCTAGGTGGTCGGCAGGGGTCCAGATAGCAAGAAGGAGAGTGACAAGTGAGGGCAAGCAAAAAGAACTTCCAGTGAGGGCAAAAGGAAACAGCAGGCCAGAGCCCCATAGTTTGTGATGCAGTTACTTTTATACCCTCTGGCTCTTCCCAAGGTCTGCTCACTGACAGGAGACCATCAGCCAGCCAAACATTCGACAGCAGTCCATTGGTGGAGACTTTTTGCCATCTGATTGGAGAACCTTTCTAGAGGGCACAGTGTCCTTGGTGGTCTGCTCCTGACTGCCTATTACGTGAAATGGCTGTCAGGTGGAGTCTCCCTAGAGACAGGGCTTTCCTCCATCTTCTCCAAGCTGGCTCCTGCAAGTAGCACTTGTGCAGCCTCTCCCCCACATACCTCTAGTAATTTCGAGAAAGGTTGAGATAGAAACCAAGATTAAATTGGTTCCCCACAAATAGCTAAAATTAGTCCTTTTTTGTGTTTTGGGTTTGTTTGTTTGTTTTGTTTTTTTCTGGTTTTCTTCTGTTTTTTAACTGCAGGTAAACCATGGAAGTTATTTTTTAAATAAAGGATTCACTGGTAATTTATTTTTCTATCATATTCAGCAGCTGTCATGTGTAGCTCTTACCTTTAGAGAAGCATGGTTTTCAGCTCCTAGAGATATGTTTATGACAAAATGTAATGTGCTGCTGAAGCAGAATGTATGTAAACTGTCTTGTACATCTACTTTAACACATACTGACTCTTCCTAAATGAAGTAGGAGGGTTTAATACAGCTAGTCATCAAACAGAGTAGTTCCAGTATTATAGATGTCCAAATCTTTAAGTATTCAAATAGAGCAGTCTGATTTTGAGTACTGCTTGGCAACACTTATTTCTTCCAACTATCTTGTGAAATATCTAGGATTCTGTGACACCTACAATCCATGAAAGGATGCCCAAGGACTTCATTGAAGGTTATGCATTTATCTGAAACTTCAACTTTTCTATGCAATTAGTCTTATAATTACTTCCGAGCATCTGGTTCTGATTGTTTTGCTGAAGAGTAAGTGTGTAATTAAAAGTAAGTGAATAGATGGATATTGATGGTAACTTACATAAAGAAAGCTAACTGTTTTGTAGAATATTTAATACTAGATCCCATAAAGAAAACAAAATTTAAAAAAAAAGAGAGAAAAAAGGTACTGTTTTTGACAATTTATGGATTTTTTTTCATGATTTTTTTTGTGATATTAATTTTTTTAAATTTGGATGAAAATAGAAATAACTTCTCTATGTGTGTGTCTGTGTGTGCATTTGTGTGTCTGAATGTACATATAAGGAAGAAAAGATAATGGCAAAAATCAGAAAAAATGAAATTTATTGTTGCGCTATTATGTATTTGAAGTTTATTCAACTTCTTATGAAAGTCTCAGCATTTAGCATGTTTGAAAACCTAGTTTCATAAAACATGAAAAGTATGTCAATCTACACATTTCCTTTGATCCTGTTTATACATATACTTGATACATTTTATCTGATTTAACTGTAGACCACAAATCCTCAGAAGTAAAGACTGTCTCCCCAGTGTCTAAAATATTTTGGAAATTGCAGAGTTATTGATTAAAAAAGACTGTAATATATGCTGTTAAATATTCCTCCTTTTCAATGATCTGTCACACACATAGTTTGTCAAAACCTCTGGAATATTCTCAAAAGTAATACATGTTTATTAAAATGAGCTGGGAATTTGCAAATAAAATATATTGTTTTTTGTCTTCAGAATCCAGGTTTGGTTTTTTTTTTATCCTGTAGAGAAAGAGATTTTATTTTTCCAAATAGAAAAAGTCCGCATGGCCATGAAATAAAATGTTGTTACATTCCATTGATTTTTCATTAATATGTATGTTCATTTCTATTATATTTTAGTTGGTTTATTTAAAATGTTGATTTAAAAGAATTTAATTAAAACACAATATTCCAGGAGGCTCATTTATATACTTCTTTCTCAATTAAGAAATATCTATGATTTTGATTTTGGTTCCTGGTCATGGTGGAATTTTTTATTATAAAGGAGATCTCATGATCCAAAGATGGGTGGAAAAATCTATTCTTCATGATTGAAAACTTATAACTATTTATATTTACAACAAAACGTCTCTGGCTTGCTTAGAATTTTAAGGCAGGGCTACTACTTACTTACTGTAGGAAAGGTTCACTGACATGAAAAAGCTAGTCTAGTAATTCCTCTCAAAAGTCTCAAACTATCATCTTTGCTTTTAGCTTTTCTAGAGCTCTGTTAACTATTTTCATTTTGCTTCCCTCTCCAAAAGGGAGGGCAAGAAATGAAGGAGGTAGTATTAGTACAGGAACAAGATCCAGAGGAAGGAATGCATTTTGTGTGAACTTCTTAGCTGAAGGAGAATAATAATAAAAAAAAGAATCAGGAGGGATACAGGGAAATGTTATTTGCAAGTGTTTTAATCTCCAGAAAATGAGAAATGATAGGACACACAGCTTCTCTGATAGTCAGTTGAAGGGTTCATAAATAATGTTAGCTCCCTTTTCAGAACACACTTTTAAACCAAACTTCATTCATGCAACAATGAATGAAACTGCAAATAATGCCATTTCAAAGCTTTCAAGTACTACTTGCTCCAATTTCTTGTAGAGCTTATAATTTTAAAATATTTTCTACATATTTATCTTTTTATTTTTTAAAAGTTAATCAGAAAAGAGTATTAGAAATTTTCTGTTCAGAGAGAAGACAAGATATGCCAGGCTCAAATACAAATTGTCGTGTTTGATATTAGAACAGGGAAAAGGTCAAACCTTATGATGGAACCACTCTAAACCCACATATATCAGAAAACATGCACACTGGTGCCAGTTAACTTGATATTAGCCAAAAAGCTGAGCTCTTTCCAGTGGTGCCCAGTGACAGGACCAGTGGCAATGGGAACAAACACAGGAAGTTCCATCTGAATATAAGGAAATGCTTTTTTACTGCGTGTGACTGACCACTGGCACAAGTTGTGGAGTCTCCATCTGAGGAGACATCCAAAAGCCTGGACATGGTTCCAGGCAATGAGCTCTAGCGGTCCTGCTTGAGCATGAGGGTTGGCCCAGATGACCTCTAATCTCAACCATTCTGTCATTCTGTGGCTTTGAATGCATTGAACTTAACCTGCTACTTAATTCTCTTATATGGGTCTTAAATGTCTTAAATGGATCTTAAAATATCATTGTTTCATCTAGAGCTTGCATAGCTTGATAGCAGCTGCTACTCAAGTTCTTACTAGTTGCTTTGGGATAACTCTGGGAGCTGAAACACTGGGGGGAAAAGAAGTATTGAGGTGAAGCCAGGACGTTTGACGACACAGAGAACAGGGAGGATCACAAACCTCCCTATAGAAGATTTTCCTAAAAGAAATCATATCAGCCAACATACAGACATTTGCTACATTTTTCTTATGAAGTACGGACTAGCTCCAACACAGATAATCAAAACTTTGTTCCTTTGTTTCTCTGGACACAGAGCTATTTAGACTACAAAACTTCTAAAAAGTGGATTCGAATGAAGTTTTGTGCTTGTGTACTTGAGAAAAAGGATTAAATGTGTATTTCTTTGCCCTGTTTGCAAATTGCATACCCGTGTGAAAATGAATCTGAAAAATTAGAGTGAACTTTTAAAGTTTGATGAAGAAAAGAAAAAATGGTTGCATTGGTTTCACTTTTTTTTTCATCTTCCAACAAGAAAACTGAGCTGCTTAGTCACTGTCATAGGCAAATATTTTGATAAATCTAACAAGGGAAGATAATCCATGAAGAAATGTTTGAAGCATTTTGAAATTTTCATGTAGTCATGAATGCCATAACTAAAAAAGCTATATGATTAAATTGCATGCCTCTAAGTAAACTTAATATGCCAATATAAGTGCAGGGAATATAATTCATAGATAAGTTGCTGAAGAAAACATTTTTTTTGCCACAAATACCACAAAAGGTGTTCAGAAATGATTTTGTCATGCAACTTAAAGGTCTTCACATATATTCATCCTATATCAAAGATACTTTTAAGTCAACAGATATAGACTGCATTTAGTACCACACTTGTTTCCATTTTAATAAAATAAAAAGCTCAAATGACCAAAGCAGTTTTCAGCAGACTGGAACTGAAGAAGACTGATTGAGAATATGTTAATTTGGAATCTCTGTGATGTCTGTGTCAGACTAAAGAATTCATGTAATAAAAGTGGGAGACCAGGTTGTATGAAGTTAATGGGGAGAAAAAGACGTTAATTCTAAACTGCAAATTTTGTGAATACAAAATAGTTTGTCTGAAATGTGCAATGGCTCCCTTACAAACCTTTTTTCATCAATGTTTATATTCACTATTTTGGTTTTGATTTCTTCATTTTTACATTTAGTTTGAGTCAACTATTAAAATCTTCATATAAACAGGCTTTGAAAAGTAAGCTTTTGCGTAATAGCAGACCAGTGAACAACAGAAGACTTTAGGACTCAATGTCCATGATTAGAAACCTGAAGAGAAAGCTCAACAAGTAGTAAGAGTATAATGTAATGAATACGTAGATACATGTAAATAAATATAATGCCCTAATGTGCACTATTTATCTTGTTTGATTTGGAAGGACAGTGTTCTGGACTGTATAAAGTGAGATTGACTTTGCCAGAGATAGCCAGGTTTTGTGTCTTATGATAAGGAATATGAAGAAAAGAACAAGGTATTCAGAAACTTACTACTGCTATAAACACAGATAGTTATTCCTAAGCTTGACCACTTATTTGATGGGATTTTAATGCTAGGACCTTTTTATTTAAGTCCTCTAGCTGCTTTTGACTGACTTACTGACTGCTTCTCTTCCGTGTAAACTGTTACAATTCCTCCTGTGTGCTCCCCATTTTTCTCCAGAATAATTAGCTTTGGAAATAATCTAAACATCAATCTCAGATGGAGACGTTCCACTCTACCTCTCTTTGTATTTTATGGGGCTGAAATCTGAAGTTGCATTTAATTTTTTCAACTATAACTAGAAATTTGCCAAGATTACTGCAGCTAAGAACATTCCAACCTAGGCAAAACATGTCTTACCTTGCACATGAGCTAGGAGAGTTGGAAATCAAATCAGTAGTTTTTTTACATAATGGACATTCATGGCAGTGATGAAAAAATACTGCTTTTTCCCAATGTTTAGAATGCTATTCCCCCCAAAAAATCTCTTTCTATTATTGGGAAGGCTTAGACATAGCTGATGCTTTCCACTTTATTGTTTTTTTGTAAAAAATGGCTAGTTTTTTACATTTTGTAGGTGGAGAATAAAAATAAGGCAGCAAGTGATAAGGGATATAAAAGTGACTGTGTGCATCCATGCGCTCTAATACGTTGGACACAGAAATCAAGAGTTAGAAAAAGGTCACTTTAGACAACACAGAAGAGTTTAAATTCGATAGTGCTATTTTGAACAGACAGTAAGGATTTCTGAGTAAAACTCCATAGGTATGCATGCTTGTCCACTGAACATAGTGCTAATGTCCATGAGCCAGATGTCAGTTGACTAGTACATCTGGAAACAGATAAAGCATAATGTCATGCATGTAGCTCTGGAATGAGATTCAGTGTAGTGAAGTATTTGGGCTAATTAATATTATTTATTGGGTTGGTTAACTGGCTTTGGGGTAGAATTACATTTGACAGAGGTATGCGGCTGTGGTTCTGGAATTAGATCATTTGCTGCCTGCTACTTCATGCCTTAAGCTTCACTGAATGGTGCAAGCAAACCCTGTGCTTCTTGTGTGATACAAGCTATGTGTATGGCAGCTATGCTGTACTTACTAAGCTTCGTTGCAAAGGGACCCTTTTCTGGTAAGCACTGTTTACATATATCTAGGTATGTTTTTTTCTGTGAAGAAAGGAACCTGGCTTTCTGGAGAAATTTTTCTTCATGTCTATAGGTACTTTTGGTGATCTTTGAAGACCTTTATTAATGAGGACTTTTAATCTGTATTTGCTTTTGTTGTTTGTTTGGTTTTTTTCCTCTCATTTTGGAATAACTATAAACATTCTTCTACAACTGAGTGTGAACACTGTTTTGATTTACCTTGACATTTGTTTACAAATCTTGCATACTAGTCTGTAGGGGAGGCTGGATTAGGCTGTCCTATATAAAACAAATAACTTGTATTTTGAGACAGATACACAGATTCTGCTAAACTATGATGGATATATGATCCATTACTAAGGGAAAATAATCTAGAAGCTACCATTTAAACAAGAAGTCAGCACTTAACTAAACTGACATGAGTCTAGATTAAAAAGAAGAGACCTGGATCAACAGCTTGACACAGGTATGAAGTGATGCAGTTTGAAAGAAATAGAGAGGGTAGCTACATTTGGACAAATGAAGGGATGTGTCCACAGTGTGCATTGTAAGATGGACCCTTAAGCAACTATGACCTTAGCTGAATATATTGGACACATCAAAGAGTAGCACAAAATTAATCCTGAAAGTATCTCAGCAGGGTGTTTCATCTTTACAGAATCATAAAATAATTTAGGTTTGATGGGATATAAAATAATTTAATTTGGAGTGGGGAACCCTCACTCAGGGCAGAACCAGCTTCAAAGCTGAATGTATCTTTGAAGCTACATCAAGTTGTTCAGAGCTTTGGGAGAACTTTACTTAAGAGTGGTGTCAACCTAGGGACTTAATTCCTGCAATGTGGATGTAACTTCAATATCATTGTCTCTGACCTAGGTGCATTAATGGGTGGTCTTTTTCTCAGTCTCTTTTATAACTGTATATTGTCCTTCCTTCAGGCTTTACTCTGTTTGGATGAGAGTGAAGACAGTCCAGCTCCTGTTCCTGTGATTTGATAAACAGTATGGGATATTTTGTTTGATATAGATGTATTTTCTTGTTTTTCATTGTTCTACAACTCCTACTAGAAAACTGCTCTCTTTACCTTCAATGTCTTCTTTATCCACAAAGTCCTCACTGAGAAATTCTAGGAACAAGAATATTTAGGTCTCTCTTTTGGACAGAAAGGACCTCTCAGTTATGATGCAAAAAGCATAATGTACTTTAGAGTAAAATAACTATATTCTCTGATGTATGTTAACAAGAGGTAATATGTGAGTTGAAAAAACTACCCTAATTCTCTAAATTTTCTGTAGATACCCAAAATACAAACCCAAAAACCTTGTCTCATACTGCTGAGTGGGAGGACAGCTGGGCACGGGAACACACTGTGAAGGCTGACTCCAGAATATACTAGTACCTGTTTTTTGAGACACAAGAGGAACTTGACCATGCCAGAAAAAAAGGGATGATATAGCCCTTTCCCCTTGAAAATTCAACTAGGCTGTAATGAATCCTTTTTCTTCCAAAAAACATGAAAAGAAGAAAAGGAAAAGAGAAAAAGAAAAAGAGAAAAAGAAGAAAAAGAAGAAAAAGAAGCCATTCAACATCAGAGTCTCCTCAAAGAACTTGGAATACTAACAATTCACTATATTGCTCCCAACAGACAAAACTCATTAATGTTAGCATTGTGAGGGGCAGGTAAAGTTAAGCACTATAACAGAAAAAAATGATAGAAATTAGGAAAAAAGCCTATAATAATTTTAATAATATTATTTTGATTAAGACTTTATAGTAGGAATTTCTTTTCTTTTTTTCCTCTTTTCTCTAATAAAGCTGGTCTAGAAGCATTTCTTTAATTAGACTAGTAAGATTTCAATTAGAATTAAAATAAATTTTTGGCTTTACACTTGACATGTATTTCATTTCTGCCTCTAAGTTTTTGAGTATAACATATTCAGTAATTATGTTACCCTGCCTAGTATTCTAAGCTGAAGTAGATGAGACACATGGCAGGATAGAGTAGGTAGAGAGACTTTTCCAGTGCAGGCATCAGTACTGATCTTTAAGAAACAGGGCCCTTATGAAGAGGAACTGGAATAAAATAGCACTTTTATCAGTTTCAACAGTTTTAAATAGATGTCTCTCCTTTAAGTGCTAATGCAAGATACTTTTTGGCTTCTGTTTGAACTGTTGGCGGAGAAGGTGGTGTCATGTTTTTCCTCCCTGCATGTCAGTCTGGTCCTATGTGAGAAGAACAGAAGGGCCTTTTGGAAAGGATTTTTAAATAAGCACATCGAAACATATATGTTTGCCAAGAATTAGAAGTGGTTAGAGGGAATAGATGAGACAAAGGAAGAGCTTACTACCTCATTTATAATAATTGCACTTTACACTTATGTGCTGATTACATAGTTATGGAACATCTTTAGAGACAACTATGAATGTGTGGTTGTGTCTGTGATGATGAAAGCTGTGGGAGCTATATGCTACTTATAAATGACAACTGAAACAAGCTGATCAGAGAAGGTCAGCCACTCACAATTCTAAAAGATTCTTCATACGTTCTGTGGCACACTTCCACTGTGGGAAAGAAAGATCTTTTTCTTCCCTCTTCTTTTTTTTTTTGGGGGGGGAAGGGGGGTGGCAGGGAGGAGGTGGGTACAGGGTGAGTGAGCATTATTAAAATTTAAGCTCTTTCTCTGGTTAATTTTTTGAGGAATACATTGTATGCTGGTAGCTTGGTGTGCAGCTGCAGAGGAAGCTACAGGTTGAGCTCTGGGTGGGAGCCTGAGGCAAGAGGCTGAGAACGTAACAAAGGGCACAGGGACCTGTGACACCTGGCCAGGGGACTGGACACTCAGAGGCATGCCAGGAGCTGAGGACTTAGCTAGAAGATCCCAGACTATCACACTTTTAGACTGTGAGGGTATAAAAGCCCAGGGTTTCCTTTGTTTGGGGACACTCCTTGGAGGCACCCAGTTTGAGCTTTTATGCTCTTCTTGCACCATGATTAAATTCATTTAAGGATCCAGACGTCTGAGACTCTGCTGTGGTAAACCTCGGGTTGAGATGGTAAGGAAGCTTTGTCTGTGTGTGAATGGTATGTGTAGGAGTCAACTGAAGCAGCTGTTAGCTCATTGGAGCCACCTGCTGAAAAAGGACCTCAGTCCCAGCTCAGTTTGTGCAAGTGTGACAGTCAGAGTGGCTCCTGGATGGTCAGACAGGAAAGTTTATTAACAAATTGATCCTAGAATCCTGACCATAGTGTGAAAAAGTTTGTTAATGGCTACTATGAACTGTTCAGTGCATCTGAGTGTTAGCTCTTTTCATATAATTTTTCTTTATTTTCCTCCCAGTAATGGGTTAGGTAGGGGCAAATACTAGACGTATGTATCTCCTCCTAGTTGAGCTCAATGGAGTATTTCATGCAGGCAAGAATTCACTTTCCAATTTATCATTTTTAAAGCTGTCCCTAGCTTTATTGACATTTTGTACTTGCAGTAGCTGGAGGAATCCAAAGTTGCCTATATGGAGTTCAAAGCAGGTCAGAATGTGAAGACATGATGTACAGGCAGGTTGTCTTTTTTTGTTGTTGTTGTGTTGCCGGTTCATATTTCTCTTTTTTTTGTGTGGAGGTGGAAAAGTGAAAGTGGCTCTTTTGAGATCAGAAATTTTGTCATTTTACCTTGTTGCCCACACACAAAATGCAATACAATGGAGTAGAAAAGCAAAGAAGCAGATAAACAATAAATGAGTGGGTAGAAGAGGATAAAACATGTAATGAGGAGTGGGGGATAGAAATCAGAAGGAGAAAATTATGTGTGGTGAAGTATTTTCGCAGCTAAAATAGCCTTTTAGATAAAGTGAAATGATATTTAAAATAATGAGAAATGTGGAAAAAATTATGAAAGAATGAACCCTGCACAGGGCAGCCACAAGAATCACACCATTTGCCTGAGGCATTGTTCAAAACCCTTTCTGAACTCTGTCAGGCTTGGTGCTGTGACTACTTCCTTGAGGACCCAGTTCCAGCGTCCAACCATCCTCCTGGTGGAAAACCTTTCTTTAATATCCAGCCTAAACCTCCTCTGACACAGCTTCATACCATTCCCTCACGTCCTGTCACTGGACACAAGAGAGAAGAGAGCAGAGCCTCCTCTCTGCTTCCCCTTGAAAGGAAATTGAAGACTGCAATGAGGTTTCCCATCAGCTTCTTCTCCAGGCTGAACAGACCAAGTGACCTCAGCCACTCCACATACAACTTCCCCTCAAGGCCCTTCATAATCTTCATTGCCCTCCTTTAAACACTCTGTAAGAGATTTATATCTTTCTTATACTGAGGTGCCCAAAACTGCCCCCAGGACTCAAGGTGAGGCCACCCCACTGCAGAGTAGAGCGGGACAATCCCCTCCCTTGCCCAGCTGGAGATGCTGTGCCTGATGGCCCCAGCGTAGAGTTGACTCCTGGCTGCCAGGGCACTGCTGACTCATATTCAAATTGCCATCAACCAGGACCTCTAGGTGCCTTTCCACTGTGTTTATTTCCAGCCTAGCATTCGCTGGTCCTTGTCTCAAATGCAGAATCTGGCACTTCACTTTGTTAAACTTCGTAATATTGGTGATTGCCCAGTCCTCTCATTAGTCAACTCTTTGTGGGGCATCTCTATCTCTGAGGAAATCAGCAGCTCCTCCCAAATTAGTATCATCAGCAAACTTAGTAACCCTTCCAGTCCTACATCCAAGTCATTTATGAAGATGTTGAAGAGCACAAGGCCTAAGATGAAGCCCTGCAGAATCTCACTAGTGTCAGGTGACCAGTCTTATGTCACCCCATTGATTATAATCCTGGCCCGACCTGTGAGCCAGTTGCTTACCCATCCCAGGATGTGTTTATCCAGCTGTGTGTTGGATGTTTTATCCAGAAGGATACTTGAGAGACAGTATCAAAATCTTTACTGAAATCCAGAAAGATCACATCAACTGGCTTCCCTTGATCAACTAGGTGGGTTACTTTGTCATAAAAAGGGATTAGGTTTGACAAGCAGGACTTTTCTCTCAGGAAGCTGTGCTGGCTGTGACCAATGACTGTGTTGTCCTTCAGGTGTTTTTCAGTACCTCCTAGAATAATCTTCTCCATAACTTTACCAGGCACTGAAGTGAGATTGAGAAGCCTGTACATTCCAGAGTCATCTTTCTTGCCATTCCTGAAAACTTGGGCAATGGTAGCTAGCTTCCCGTTAACTAGGACCTCTGCAGATTCCCAAGATTGCTCAAAAATCATTGAGAGAGGCTTTGCAAAGACATTATCTAGTTCTTTCAGTATTTTGGATGAACCCCATCAGACTCCATACATTTATAGGGATCCAGCTGGAGCAGCAGATCCGTCACAATTTCAGGGTCAGCAGGGAGTTTATCATTCTGACAGCCATGATTCTCCAGCTTAGAGCACTGGGATCCCCTTTAGCTGTTATCAGTGTTGAAGACAGAGGCAAAGAATGCATTAAACATCTCTGCCTTGTCTGTGTTCCTGCTTGTGACCATCCTGATCTTGGCACAGGCCAATGTTATTTCTGCATTGCCTTTTGCTATTAACGTCTTTTAAATAAGGTCTTTTTATTGTCCCCCACAGTTCTGGCCACCTTCAACTCCAATTGAACTTTGGCCACATGAATTTTCTCCCTACGGTGGCAAGCAGCATCTCTATATTCTTCCCATGTCAACTGGCCATGCTTCCACTAGGCATATAGCTTCCTTTTTTGCCTTATCTCCAAAGGAACATCCCCGCTGAGACATGCTGGTCTTCTACCTCAGCTACTCGACTTCTGATATTTAGGAATTACCTGCTCCTGTGCTTTATGAGGTGGTGCTTAAAACATGACTGGCACTTGAGGACCCCAGCACATTTGAATGCATTTTACCAGGGGACCTTGCTCACTAGCTCCCTGAGCTGTCTGAAGTCTGCTCTCCTCATGTCCAGGGTTGAAGTTTTGCTAGCCCTTCTCCTCCTGTTAATAGAGTTTTTAATCCTGACTGCTTTGCTGTAGCCAAGATGGCCACCAGTTCACCTGTGAGACTCTCTCTGTTACCATGCAATAAATCAAAGAGCACATCTTTCCTAGTCAACTTCCTTACTATCTGTACCATGAAGTTATCATCCAGGTCTTTTAGGAATCTTCTGGATCTGTTTGTTCTGGCTGTGTGTTGTTCCCAGTTGCCATCCAGCAAGTTGAAGTCCCCTATAAGGACAAGGGCAGTTGATTTGAAGATGTCCCTTTGTTCCTTGAAGAATAATTTATCAGTGTCTTTGTCCTAAATAGGTAGTCCATAGTAAACTCCAACAATGACATCTGCATTATTTGTTTGTCCCCTAATCCTTACCTAAAGGCTCTCAACCATGCCATTACCAACCATAAGCAACATTCCAGTCCCTCCATGGCATCCAACACCAACTCCTGACCTCGTCTGCCCTAACCATCCTGAACAGGTTGTAATTGTCCAACATGGCACTTCAGTCAAAGGACTCATCCCACCAGATTTAACTTATGCCAATGAATTCAAATCTCTGGGACTTGTATAAACCTTTTAGGTGTATCAGAGTAGCTGTGCATCCTGAAGAACATTCTACTGCAAAATGAAACCAAATAATTTTCTTTCTCCCTTGGTGACACACTCAGGTGTTGATTTTCCTTTCAGTGTGAATGCTTCTCTGAGACCTGCAACTGTGATTCCGTGCATGCTCAGAATTCAGGTACAGCCTAGGCATTGCAGAGCTTCTGGTTAAGAGTTTCTGGAGCTCAGAAAAAGACAGAACAGGGTGTTTCTCCTAAAGGACACATTTCACAGATACAATCAGAGTATGCTGAGCAGATGGTGCTTAACATGTGCTTTCAGGAAATCCATGCTTAGGAGTAGTGGTCTGTGATACAGGACTGAATGTCAGCAAGAAAATGTCAGAATGTCAGCATGAGGTAAGCTCCAAGAGCCTATATTTAGTTTTATCTGAAAGGAATGAATGTTCATCTAAAAGAAATTCAGTTTCTGCCCTCTGAGACTGTTCCACAATGTGAACTGAAGTGTGGTAGGCAAATAAGTTTTGAAGCTTTGTTTCAAAAACACAAGAGCTGAACTAAAATTTTGATGCAAAGGCAACTTCACTCTCCAAGTAATCATTTCTAATGATCAGTCTTTCATTCTGAGCACAAATTCTAGGTTTTAGGTCTCAAGTGCATCTGCAGTCCTGCGTTGAGAACCTACATTCCAGTAGAAGGATCAGAGGGAGATTGGATTTTACACATGTGCTTAGTATTTAATGAATGAGCTATGAGAAATTTCCCATTCAAATCCTTTAATTGTTTTTCCACAGCAAATATTTTAAGTGAATCTAGAAAACCAACACTGCAATTTTATTTCTTTTTGAGATCCACTACAGAAAAAAAATTACATCACCTAATTTACAGACCCTTAAAACCTTTTCTTGGATCACACCCTCAGCGGAAAAAAACGTCATGCATCTCATACTTACTGGTAAAATGGTGAAAAATAAGAAATCTCCCTTAGTTCTGACATTAAGTAGTATAAGACTATGTTACTTCCAGATATGTTTTCAGTATTTTATTGTATTGAACAGCACAATCATTCCATTAAGCGTGGTCACATACATTGAAATAAACATAAAAACTCTCACCCATTTCAGTGGGCTTCCATTCAGAACTGATGTTACTTAATGCTATTATTTCTACACTGGAAAAAAATGCCTAGAGATTAAGACTTTGTTCTGGTAACAGCTTTGTACCTAAGAGTCTACAGTCTAAATAAGCAAGACAAAGAATAGAAGGTACAAAGAGTTAAGCAAGCTTTGTAAAATACTGTAGCAAGTTAATGGCAAAGCAAGAAATAGAAAACATATTTGAGTCTTAAAGCTTTTATCCTATTCACTAGAGAAATGGCATCAGTGAATAGTTTGTTGCACGGGTGGAGGAGTGTGAACAAAGCAGTGTAGATTAAGAGATGACTTCCTATAGCTGAAGGATGTTCTCTTGAATAGGCTGATTTAATGAAGCAGCACTAGTACCAATGAATTTATGAAATCTGTGACAAGATTAGGTTGATCTGGATTAAGATTATAAACTATATGGAATAGAGTGATAATCTAAATGCCATAAGAATTCTAACATGTCATGCTGCAGTATGTCTGTTACATTATTTAGAAAGACATTAAAGGAGAAAATAAGATGTTTAAAGGATAAGAGAGAATATCATACAAATTATGATCTTACAGGCCCCCACTCCCACGCTCCCTCCAAAAAACAGAAATACAGAAAATTGGGGCTTGCTACTGAATCACTGTGTTTGAAAATCAGTGCATCAGTTCAGATAGATTTATAGCTAGTTAATCATGTGAATCCTTCTCTGACTTTCAAAGAGATGCAGCTGCCAACCTGTAAAATAACTCTGACCCCAGACATTCAGATACTCCTATGCAAAAATTCCTAACCCTGGAGACATGAAATAAAAATGCAGTGTCTTCTCTAATTACAACAGAAAGGTCAAACTCACATCTGTTTCCTTTCACACTTTGCCAGACCTGATAAGCAGAATTAGACCTATCAGTTTCTCTACTGAAGTGTTTTCCTTGACAGTCCTAGCAGATGAAGGCACTGCCAGGCTCTGTCTATATTAGCCAGGCACTGTCTGGCTCTAACTATATTTAGCTAGCATCCCCTTCCTTTATGCATTTATTTCCTTGTTTCCTTAGAATTGGACTTAAACTCACTCTGTGTCTCTGTACTCAGCTCTAGCTGGCGAGTAAGGTCCTGACTCAGTAGTTAGCATGGCTAGCTATGGCAGTCACAGCATAGTTTTGTGAGACCTGAGAACACAGCTGTTAGAAAAGCATAACAGAATCTAATAATAAGACAAGGGATGGATGTCACAACTAGAGTTCTCTGATTTTCCTGGATATTTTTAACTTGGACACTGTCTAAGAAGGCAGATGGATAGGAAATGGTGTTCTGTTCTGTTCTGTGAAAAAACATAGTTCTTCACCACCATACAGGTCATACCGTACTTTGCTCACAAAATCTAAATGCTTTGCTACATATATTTTTATTAATATATTATGTATGGTTTTTTTCCTGGGCTATTCATAAAGAGCACTAGAGTGATCCCTTCTTTCAGGAATTCTACTGAAACTGCAGGTATACTGCAAGCATATCTGACAAGAAAATTGAGGCATTGGCAGGTTTGTGACTGTTCCCCAGTTAAGAAAAATTGAAAATAATGTGCAAAAGGACAATTTTTTTATTTTTATAAAATCATACCATGTTTGTATAGGAACTATATGTTAGAATGCTAATTAGATGCTACTGCCAAGCAGTCAAGATATTTCTTGGTCTGGACTCACACCTTTACAGAAACTACTTTAGTTCCATCACAGTGTGGTATCTGTCTTGGCTATGCTTCATTTTGTGGCGATGATGTAGGAAAGTACAGTAGAAGTATGGAATCCCCTCCTGCAGTTATAGGGCAGTTGTCTCCTCAATGAGAACGATCTGTTTGCACAGAACAAAGTGTGAGTGATGCTACCAACAGAAAAACAAGCGCATACATTCTAAAATATCCATGGACCAGTATTATTTTATTTATGAATTATTTTACTTAAATCAAAAAGAACTTAGAAAAAGATATTGTGGCTCACAACAACAGAATCTTTAAAAGTCACAATGCCTGCTTATAGATACAGGTCTGTAAAGGATTTCTAGGTGTTGTCATGTTATACGTGACTGACTGTAAAGATTTTAGAGAACACCTGTTATGAATTATGACTAGTTAATACAGGTCTACAAAAACTGAGAGCATTTTTTTCCATAATCCTCTAAATTATGATGACTTGAAAACTGAGTAAGTGGTCAGTTATGGATATTCATGAAGTTGCATATGTGTTTTACTTGCAGATACAGTGCAAGTATTTACCTGTACAACTGACTTACACAATATATTAGAAGAAAAGATTTTCCCTGAAATTATTTATGTTCAGATGAGAAAGGCAATTGTTGAGACAGAACTCACATATCATAATATTAAGACACTTCACACAGGAAAAAACATGTAAGTGAAAATCCTAATTTATTCTCACAAGCCATATTCCCTGCTAACACAATCTCATAATGGCTGTATATAGTGAGTGAGAATTCCCTCTGCAACCCCTATTTTTTGTGTTCATTCAGAAGCTAAGTTGTCAAGTGATTCCAAACATTTAAACTTTCTTGAGACACAAGTGACATCACTGGAGTCAGTACGTGTATTCTACACATATAAATATACCTTCATCCCTTCAAGGAGATAGTCAGTATGATTCCCTGTGAGACTCTCCTCAGGAACAAGGGAGTCTGGCAGGTCTTTAAGGAAGTCCATGGAGTGCAAGGGCTGGCAATCCCCAGGAGCAAAAAATCAGGCAAGGAAGTTGAGACTGGTATGTCTGAGTAGGGACCTGCTGGTCAAACTAAAGGGAAAGAAGCAAATGTGCAAAGTGCATTCCACAAGTGAAAACAAGGACAGGTGACCTGGGAAGTGTATAGAGAAGTCTGGTTGTGTAGGAGTGGGGAAAGGAAGGCCAAGGCAAAATTGGAACTGAACCTGGCAAGGGATGCAAAGAATAACAAGGGCTTCTACAGGTATGTTAGTCAAAGGAGGTATACCTGCCCACTCCCCCTCATGAGCTCTGCTTGAGCTCTGCTTGCTACAATAGGAGAAGCTAGAACATCATTGTACAGAGTAGGTTCTTTCAATGCAATCATAAAAACAACCTCAGATGGTAAAAAAAATGTGGTCTGCTTGTCCTTTCTGTTTGTTCACCTGGATTTGCAAGGGGTAGTGAGTTTAGCCCTGGAAGTAGGAGTTGTATTGGAGGACTTGCTTTCAGAGCCAGATATAAAAAAAGTCCTGGTCTGTTTCATTTACCCAAACATAGAACAGAGCATGACATCTTGCATATGCTCTTTCTAGCATATCAGTTCCAGTGGCTAGTAGTAGGAAAAGGTGAAACAATACATTCTCTTGACCTTTTTCAAAATCTTTCTATAGACCGGATAGGTTTAGACAAAGGCAGGAAGCAATAGAGACACTGGTCATTAACAAGCCACCACAAATTGATGATGGTTTGCATCAGGCTGTGTACAGCACCTGGCATGCAGAAGCCAAGCTGCAGCAAGGCCTCATAGTGAGGGCACCAGAGTGAAAATGTTTTGTAACTTATGTGGAATAAGGAAACATTGCTTTGGTGCAGAGCCAAGAGTGTGTTGCAAGTGGGGATGGGCACTGGAGTACTGGTCCCTGGGAAGGGTGGGGGGTAGTTCCAGGGAGGGCTGGGCAGGGATACTCAGGGTTGGCAGAGTTCTCAGTACCATGACATTTCATCATGGAAAAGGGCCCAAGAGGATAGCAACAAGTGATCAACACCCCTCATCCCACCTCTTCAGCAGGATGAATATGTTATTGAAGGGAATTCTTAAATTCTCTTTACACTTAAGTCTGCCAGGTCTATTTTTGTACATTTTCTAATGCTGTCAGCTTCCTTGCTCTTTATTCATTAAACTAACAATATAGTAATTGAATATGCTATATCCAAGTTTTACTGTGTATGTTAATTTTTTTCTATATTGAACTGGTTCTTTTTTCTCTCTGCATCTGTGATCAGTTTTAGTTACTTCCCAGTTTTTTATGCCTTTAATTAGTTGCTGACCACTGGTAACTGTTATTTTTATCCCTGCTGCCTCCCTTATATTTCTTCAGCTGCACTTTTAAACTCTCTGATCCCATTTCACAATTGTACTTGTTAACAATTATTAACTTGCTAGTGACTGTTTTTCTTCAACAGTCTTTGAACTGTGGTTTTCTTTGAAACAACAAAATTTTTATTAGCACAATGTAGTGACGTACATCCTTGTCTTAGGGTCATCAATTGTTCACTTTACAAAATAATAACACATTAGAAGATATGTATAGATTTAATGCCCTGATAACTACTTGTTATTAACATCTATTTTTAATAGCAGTATCACTGGTATGTTATTCAGTGTGTTTTACAACAGAAGAATAATGGTTACTTTTTTAAAAAAAGTCTAAATTAAACTTTAATTCTGATTGGGAAAAAAAGAACAGTTCACTTTAAATACTGCTGAGAATAATGAATTTGACTAGATCTACGGATTATTTTAAACAGGGCAAGCAGTATTCTCTAGAACCCTTTAGAGAACATCTGCTATAGATGAAGAAGTGGTCTTGTTTCTATTATATCCCTGCTTGCCAGGATTTCTCATATTTAGGTCCACACAACTTTCCAGAATGATAAATATCTTGAGAAAAATGATAGTTATATTTAGCAAGGATGTTCTGCAGTATGCATTGATGTTACTAGAAAGGCTATCCCTGGGCATTGGATCAGTCACAGACCTCATTCTGTATATACTGCAAAGGTTGAAAGAAAGAAAGCAAAGTAGAATAAACATAAGGAAAATGCCAAGAATAAGTACAGGTGGTGTGCAGACAGCTAGGATTCAAGCTTACACTTTTTGGCTCAGTAAACATTTAATTCAGAATGAAACAACTCCAGTAGAAGAGAGTGAGCCAGAAGAAAAATTACCCTAGAGCACATAAGTGACTGGACGATGTGAAAATTTCTCAGCCTGAATATATTTCCTTGCAGCAAGATGAGGAAAACTACCCTTGTAGTTGCAGAATGAATAGAATGTTACAGCATGTAAAGAAGAATATTATGTGAAGCAACATTATTTTTTAAAAAGCCTCTCTGCTAAAATTATGAACAAAAATGAATGCTAAATTGTGCTGGGGTCCCTATGCAATTCCATGCACAGCACATAAAAATCAAATAATTCATCATGAATAATGTTAGTACTGAACAAGGAGCAACAAAATAATTTTAAATAATAATTAGCCTGATCCTGTAGCAAGCTCCTTTAGTATTTTGTTAAATTGAGTAGTAAGTTTATACTCTGTTTGTCAAATGTGCATTATAAACTAAGAATATTATTATCTTCTAGAATACAGATATTAATGTAGCCTGACTTAGCCTGCACACAGCATAGCACATACAGTACTAAACTGTGCTTCTACTCTTAGTACCTTAAATTTTTTTGCTATTTTTATGTAAAGGGCAAGTAAGTTACTTTGACTACTGCCAACACCTGTGAAGGTAATGAGGAACAGTAGCATTAAACTAATATAATATAGTCTGAAAATTGTAAGTGGACATTTCAGTGACAGCAGGGCACCTAACTTCAAAGCTCCTAGTTTGAATCAGTTCATCCTTTCATTGACATACAGATTAATCCAACGTGCCTGCTTGCACTTGGTGAAACCTAATTTGTTGTAGAAGGAATTCACTTTCTGCTGAGCCCAGAAAACTAGGCAAAAATGTCCTTTAAACTAGTTCTTTTTTCTTTCACATGTACCCCTGGAAATTTTTTGCTTTTTTTTTTTTTTTCATGAGTTACTGTTCCTGTTTCTAAGTATTTATTTTTACAATTCAGAACCAGTGTAAGTGGATAGCCTTTTATTCTTTATAAAGTGCCTTTTCTGGGGGCTGCACATTGCTGAGAGACACCATGGTTGTTGTAAAATTTACATGTAATAGCTTTGAGGTTTAGAGGCAATAAGAGAGTTTGGGAGCTTCAGGTCAGAGCTCAGAGTAAATTCATTAATTCCTTTTTTAACTGGAAGTACATAAAAAATTAATGAATTGGGCTTCCTAAGCTCAGTTTGCTACATATATTGCAGTAAACAATTTTTTTTTTTTTTTTGTCAAGGATTACTTGCAGCTTTACATATTTAATCTGTAGACAAAAAAGTGGAGAGAAGAAAAAAAGAATAACATTAAGGGAATAACTTATCTCACATATATTCTGCTGTGTGTCACAATTGCTGCTGCCCTAGAAAGAGATCATTCTAATACCCTAACACTGAAGTCAATACAAATATGGATAACAAGAGCTATACTCACATATACACATATAGGGGACATCATCAGGGGATGCACTGAAGTCTACCCCAGTGTAATGGTTTGACATAAATTAATGCTGGAATACAGTTACACAGAGTGCATCCCACACTGGCATTTTGGGGGTAGGTTCATAGAATGCCTTCAGTTAATTACCCATTCTTTAATCTCCTCCAAGGCAATCATATATACATATATATGAGTACCAGCTGCTGTGGCACGTGCAGCAGTGTCTAAGGAGGACGTCAGACAATACACATGTATTGGGTCTATGCTGTTTTCGTAACACAATGCAAAGATACACAAATTATTTGACAAGTAATATAGCCACATTCATGAGGTGCAAGAGCCAAGCCTTATTAACTTCAGGGTGACATTTTGCTGTGTTAATTAATTGGCTTAGGTTAGTGGCAGTTTAGTGACTTTTACGCCTTGGTCCACTGAAGAATGTAGACATAACCAAAGGAAAGATGGAAAAATATGATAGAACTTGTACTGAACACAAACAATTATTTAAATACTTAATTAGAGGTTCTCAAACACTAAGTTAGTGCATTTCAGTCCTATAGTTCTAGAGTAAATATAGCCAGAATTGTGTTATGTGTTTAATGGTACTATGCAGTGGAAAATCTACTAAAATTAAAGGTTGATTTCAGGCCATTTGACCAAAAATGAAGGGGAAAATCTTACCAGTGCAGGTAAAAAAACCCTCGAATTTTGAAAGAATTTATTATTTCTGCTTTTTAACAATGGCTCATCCTAGTCTCTAGTCTTTTAGTGGTAGTAGTAAATAAGGTTCCGTGATAGGGATTACTATAGATGGCCAGAAGTCCTCTTCGGAAGACATAGGTGATCTTATACAAGAAAACCCATGGTCACTCCCACTATTTTTGAAGAATAAGTGTGAACCCAAGTTAGTAGTTCCTCCAAACCCATGTAATAGCCATATTATCTGGGGAAAAAAAATCAAATGTAGATTCCAGAGTGGGCCAAGAGACCTACAACACAATCTGAATCTGGTCTTCCTTAAGAATAAATGTTACATATTAAGCACAATCAAGAAATAAGAACTGGAAATGGTCAACTGGAAAATCTAAGGCCACTCATCGACAGCAGTAATACAGATAACATTTTCTTCTGTCAATGTCTGAATGAGAAGACAAAAAAATTGTTTCTGGAAGAAATACGTGCATGAGAGGGAAGAAATACAGGAATTTAATCTTGTCCCTGCAAATGTTAACAGATTAGATGTAAGCACAGTATTTCATTAGTTTGTTCATATTTTGCAGTTTGGACTTCGTTGTAATGAAACAAGTTTTTCTTCAGCTTAGCAAATGTAGCATAAAAAAATAAAAATCAATGTCTTGCCATTTCCATAACTGCTGAGATAGACCCTTGAAAATGTCATGCTTATTTCAACATTCAGCCATTCCATTCCTGATCATTCTTGATTTTCACTATAGCGAGCTAATGACTTTCTCCTATTTCCATCACCAGAAAAAGAAAACTCACTGACTTCAAACCAAGCAAAATATCCAATAAAAATATGCAGAGGATAGTAGAAAAAAAATTTAATTCATGAGGTTTTTTTGTTTTTGAAGTACACAAAATAATTCTCCTGTGAATTTTCTTTGTACTGCTATTTAACATCTTGAAAGTCAAGATGACAACTGAAATTTTTGAAAAATAAAAAAAAAAAAGGAGATCCCAGACCTAGAGAATGGGATTTTCAAAAGGATTCAATAGTGCTAACTCTGGTCTTATTGAAGTCAAAGGAACTTCAATATAGATCTTAGTAGGAAAATATTAAAGACATTTAGAAACTCTTGTGATACTTGTGCAATTATAATTTAGACACAATGGTATCACATAGGAAATATCATTTGCTCAACTTATCTTAGGCCTCTAGTCTGTTATAATTTAGAAATGTACTGAGGTTTTCCAAACAAAATTATTTTATTTTTCTTTACACAGTTCAGAGACTTAGTAGTTATTCACTAGGTGTTGTTTACTATTGAAAAAATCAACACAATCTTTTAGTCATTAGAAACCTCATCCTGCCAGATTTTGCACAACTTAAGCATCTAAAAATACCTATGACCACTGAGATTCTTAAGTGCTTTGCAAAATTGAGTCCCAAGACATCATGAAAAAGTTTCTCAAATAAATTAAGAGGCTCAAAAAACCCTGAAGAGATTAAGAAATCCTCTCTAGCCACATTTCCTTGCATTATTTTGTATGGGTACCTCTAATTCACCAAATTTTCAGTAGACAAAATTGAACAATAACAATTTCTTATACAGCCTTTCAACCTTCTTATTATAGATTGAGCAAAGTTGTGAATAATTTTTGTTGTTTGCTTAGCCTAGCTAAAGCACATCACTTAATATTCAAACACATACAGCAGCAGCAGCTTTTGATAGAAATTCAATTCAATTTGTTTGGAAGCCACTACATCAATAAATGTTCCTGCAAAGCCAAAGTTTGCCAACTATTCTTGAAGCTGTCATGGACTAGGTGGCTGTTAATGGCAGACCTCTCTTAATAAGGAAGAAATTATTTTTAGTTAAATAGAATGCTCATTAAAAGTTTTTTTTTTAAACAACCAATAAAGACAGATGTAAGAGATAGGAAACAATCAATAAAAAATTGCTTGTAACAACTACCTTTCAGTCTTATATATTCCCCTGACTCTATCTGCTTCATCAGTGCCTTCTGTTATTTTCCTTTTACAAGTTCTATGCTTTGAAAATAATTCATTGAATGAATATAGGTTATTTTCACTATTTTATCATATTAAAGTTTAGATGTTCCAGCTGAGATTAAGGACCTGTTGTACCCTAGTGCCTGTTGTGCAGATATGTAAAAGACCTCCTGTAAAGTGAGGACAAAGGAAAAATAGAAGGTGATTCCTCTCTCTTATAAATTAAGAACAAAAATCAATGGCTTTCTAAATGTCATACATGAGGGTTTTTGCAGAAATGCAAGTAGATTATTAGCTTCTGAGGAAAGCTGATCAAAAATACATGGTTTCCAAATTTCAGCTGTGAAGCATGCACATATGTAATACTAGATATGTACTGACATTTCATTATGTGACACTACTTCTAGATATACAGTTTTTCTTAATTGTAATATATTTTAAACAAAATGTTATATATAAAAATACTTTGTGTCTCAGCTGTCTACCCATCATGAAACTTACAAAAATATTAATTTCACTGAACATCAGTTCAGGGGCTGGAGTTACAAAATCTTTTCAGAGTCATTAATCTTTTAAAGCCATCTCAGGACTACCAGTTTTTGTGACTGGACAATTTCACAAGAAGAAGGAGACATATGCCATACATCCAACCAGCCCTGGTTGGCTAGGAGTGCTGAATTTTGGGTTCTAAAGATTACTTAAGGTAGTTTTCCCAAAGAAGACCTGACTGTCCCAGAATTATGAACCTTGTAGCTCTGGCAAGTCCCAAGGGACATAAAAATTAGATAACTCAAATGTTGGGGACTTTTTTTTTTCTCTAACCACAAGAAAGCAATTCATTTTATATACTCTCACTCACTCCCCTTGACAATAGAACAGATAATTTGGGAATGAAAATAAAAGACTATGTCATTTTTTAACCGTTCTCTAGAATATGTTGCTAGCATACAACTGGATATGAGTACTGGATATGAGCATATGAGTCCATCTGATGTTCAATTGCTAAAAATGTTACAGTCCTGGCTTGTTCAAATTATTATGCAAACAGTTTGTCAAGAGCGGAATACATCAGTGCAAGTAAGGCTAGAAAAATAAAATATGTGCTTTAATTTTCATCTCTACAGAGAGACAAGATCCTTTGAGCTTTCTAAGTTGGTTTGATCCACATTCCTTGAAGCATGAAAGACGTATGTCTGGGTTAGTGTAGTGCTCTGAACAGTTCATCTGCATCTAGAAGCAGGACATGAACAATTCACACAATATTAAGAGAAATGGCCTACTGGCTTGACCATACAAGAGCAGCTATTTAGCTTCCTACAAAAAATTTGCTCATATCAAGCAGACTCAGAATACAGGCAGGAAAGCATGAGTATGTTTAAATCCTACCCTGTAATTATGCATTTTTATGTTCTGTTCTCCTGTAGGATGCTTTATAGCTCACAGAAAATATTTATTTTCTTCTTCTTTATAATATAGTTAGTTGGTTCTTACATTTATTGAAAGTTTGTCCAGTTTCAAGGTGAGGAAGAGCAGAAAGTAGTTCTGTGGATTTCTTCCTACTTGTCTTTCCTGAATGGCCCAACCACTCAGGGGGAAAAGGTTTTAGGTATTCTGTACTTCATGATCAGAACTGTAAAGCCACAGAAATTATCTATGAAGGACAATTGACAGACAACAAATACATTCAAATGAAATTTTGGAAAACAGTGACTCAATTCAAAACATATATCTTTAAAATTTGTCTCCAGGGGACACCTGGGTATTCTGCATGCCCTTAGATGTTGTAGAAAGGTGGAATTCCTGCATCAAATTTTCATAGCACTTTAAGCTCCTGTTTTGAATTTGGCTACAAGTGCTTCAGTCCTGCCCAAGGCAATTCAGCTTGGGATGCAGTAATACCCAAACCTGATGAGATTGCAGGGTTTTCCCAGTGGAGTTTGGATAAGGGAAGAAGGTGTGAGGCAGCTTCCACCCTCTAGCTATGGCTATTCCACTGATGTGAGAGCATAAACTGTAGGAGTCATTGTGAGTACAATAATCTTCCTTGCCTAAGAAACACAACTCTTCCTCTTTTGATGTTCCTTATTGGATAGAACATCTCATAAATAAAGCAGTAATGCCCTGGGCTTCCTTTAAAAGGATAGTCTGAAGTAAAACTCTTGTTGCCTCCTATTTCCTCCTTACTCAAAGGTCTAATTGTTCTTTTACTGATGTGAAATGACCCATGTGAAATTGTTGCCACAATAAGTAAAAGACTAATTTCTAAGAGGATGGGATATCAGTGTAATATGTGTTTCAGTAAATTGAGAATTTAACCCCTGCTCATCATGACGGCTTGTGTTTGAGGGGAGTGTGTTGTTAGTTTGTTAGTGATTTTTTTGGGGTTTTTTTTTATTGTTTTGGGTTTGTTTTGTTTCTGGGTTTCTGTTGTTGGCTTGTTTAATTGTTTGGGTTTTTTTTGGTATTTTATTTTGTTCTCTCTTTGTGTATTGGGTAATTCTCCTTCCACCATGTATAATACCTAAGTCACAAGAGGCACAGAATGGACTGACCTCATTCACATTGGGTAAATTCCAATATCAGGATGGCTGCTAAAGAGCTCTTAGACAAACAAAGATGCTAGAAACATTTAAAAAACTAAAACAGTAAAAGGTGTGAAATGAAGATTAAAAAAATAATTTTCTCCTCATGAGAATGTTTTAATGGTAATGTGATGATTGGATAATGCTGCAATGAGTTCATAAAACATTTCAGAAAATCTTGTATTGTGATATAAGAAAGTTTTGAACTCAATAATATGATACATAAATGAGTGTCTATGCTATACTCATTTAACCCCCTGAGGATATTAAATACAAATTTGAGGTTTCTTAGGATAATGTGAAAGAAAATGAGATCAAGCAGTGCTTAGGCAGTTCACAGAAGTGCTGACCTCCTTTCTTGATTCTTGAGTGCTCTGTAAGTGCTATGACTGAAGATGTACATTCCTACTTAATATACATGTCTTTTAGATTTTAATTATGTATTGCATTCTATGCTGTTCATAATGAAAATTGCAGAAGCAGTTTTCTGCTGTTAAGCAACTGCTGTCCCTCCACTGGAGTTTAGCTAATGGCAGGTATCTGTATCTATACAGGAAATGAGATGTCAAATTTAACAAGTTGAATAGGACATGCTCACTAAAAAGAATGGTTCAATCTTTTCACTTTTATAGCTCCTCCCCTACTGTTAGCAGAAGCCTCTGAAATAATACCACTAAAGAATAATGGGAACTGCTATAAAAGCCTAAAGCTATTAAAAAAGCAACAATCCTAAAATAAAGTTATTCCTGAGTGCACAAAAGCAGCTGCTGTATTGATGCTTGCAATCAATTACTACACTAGAAGGCATTTGCTCCTCTTGAAGAACCTATTATTTTCAAACATAATGCAAAGTCACAGCAGGTGTCATAGTACTGGGCCATGCATACTGCATCTCAACCAGATACAAAGAGTCTTAAACAGGCTAGAGTCTGGGTGTATTCCACGTTACAAAAAATATATAAATCATTATATCACTATTCTAAACTGTTTTTCCACATTTTATTTGGGGATCATGACATTCATAGCTAAGACTAAATCCATTGTTTCACAGTTTGTTGAAGTGTTCAAAGCAATGCACCAGCATAATCAGAAAAAGTGATATTTACTTTCAATGGCTATTTTTTGGGTTTCAAGGAATTGATATATTCATATGCTTAAATTCATGTGCTATGCATGAAAATGTCACTAATCAGAATTTTGCAAATCTATGATGGCTTTGACATACAATGCAAAAAGTAGGTATGCCAGCTTCACAGAGATGTTAATATGAGATGTTAATAAAGGGTTTAATTTTACTTATATTTTTCACTGTAAAATTAATATGCAAAATAATTTGGCCATATATTAGCTATTTTGTTGTGAGATAATAACTTATAAAACTAATTTAAAAAAAAAGAGGTAACTAATCCTTGAAATGTTTAATACTATATTGATGCCTTAAAGAACCTAGAAATAAACAACACACTTTAGAGATAATATTAGTACAGGAGGTAATGTAAAGGTTGGTCTTTATTGGAGGTCTCCAGGGGCAGATATGGAAAATATCCACAGAATGCCCACCGTGCCATGGGGTGAATACAGTTTTATAAGTTTGCAAATTAGCATAATTGACAAAAATGACCAATTAGAGACATGAGTGGTGATCCAATTTCCTCCGGTTCAACCTTCTCTGAATCCTCCCCCCTCAGATGGAAACTAAACTTTGTTTATGAAAATGTGTCTTGAAAAACTGGTTTTTGGCCTTAGTTCCCAGAAAGAACCAAGATAGGATAGGGGGCCTTGTACCCCCAGGGGTTGGAGCTCTGAAATATGTTTTGTCTTTCTGCCTAAGGAAAAGGTAGGGAAAAGTACTGGGAAAACTAGGTACAGATACAACAATAGGCTACACAGCTACAAGTTTATGTGTAAAGAATACAGAGAATATATAAAAGAAACAGGCAAAAGTCATTCGGCATCATTTACATATTTATATCCTTACTAAATTAGACTGTATGAGAATATTAAATATTTGAATAGGTTTCAATATTTGAAATTTTAATCATTTCTATTGGGTCTCACAGTTCCAATGAAATATTTATGTGTGTGTATGTGTATATATATATATATATACACACAACCCATATATATGTGTGTGTGTGTATATATAGCCACGGAAATATTATTACATATTTATTAAAATATATCAGGGTCCTCTAACTGCACAAGTATTGCAAAAGACACATAATGATCCAATTTTGGAATTAATATTCTATGCAAGAAATAAGCTCTGCATCTTTTTTCAGTGGTATGACGTACAGCTATTGGAACCTTTGGATGATCCTGGCTGTTGGTCCTGAAACTACAACAATATTAGGATCAGAAATGTTACTATAGATTATTAAAAAGGTTCCAAAACATAACAGCATGATTTCCATTTTCCCCTAATTCTTATAGGCTTTAACAAAGGAGTTCAGACTTGTCAACAAAAGAGGACACAATGTCTGAAGCAGAAAATTACAAGAAAGAAAACAAGAAGACAGTCAGGAACCCACTGAGTGCAGTTTCAAATAAGTGACCTCTTCTTTGTAATTGCTATCTGATATATCAAATAGAGGTTTTTACTCTAAGTGGTGTCTAAATAGGGTATTTTCTTGTTTTAAATATTAACATGAAATAATATTTTATTTTACATGAATGCAGTAGAGAGAATAAGATATTTGAAAAGAATGTCTGTAAACAAAATATTCTTTAAAATGTGAACCATTATGTGCCTTTACAGCCATTTATTTAATAGCTACATACTGTTTCTCATAGCATCTAAATTTTTTGTATGTCTGCAAAAAGCCCCTTTCTCCCTTGTGCCCATGCCTGCTTAAAATAATTACTGTAAGCATATGAAATTATTTTACCACAGTTTAGAGAAAAACGTTAAGTTAGTAGCCTTAGCTGCAACAATCATGATATCAATCATGAGTCCAAATCATGAGTTTGGGATCAGCCGAGCACACTGGTAGTTCATACTAAGACAAAGGTTTTAGATTTTAGAAGAGTGAACTTCAGCTTGTTCAGAGGCCAGCTGATGGAGATAAAGGCTCTCCACGACGTAATTGCATTTGATTTGACACCTTTCCAATGTCAATGTTTTAGTTTCAGTCACAATATGCTCTGGAAAGCCATGTATTATTTATTTATTGGAGTGATTAACATATTTTTTTCTTAATAAAATTTAAGGCAGAGTTTCAAATTTACCTAGTTAATTTGCTTTTCAGGAATGTATAACTATGATATACAATTTCTCATGTTTTTAATCTTAACCCAGATCTCACCAATTGGAATCATGGCTGTGACTTATAATAATATGAAAGTTAGCGTGGACTAAGCTGCACCAAACTATTTTTGTCTTCTCAGGGAACTATTTAAGATAAAACCCAGACTCTTCTCATTGTTATTCTCAACCACCTCTCTGTAAAGAAATAAGGAGTTGGGGATTCTTGCTTTTTATCACTGAATTTCCACATTGTTGCTGCAATACCAACTTATCATTTTTATTTTTCTTTCTACTTTTGCAGGTTTTATTTAAAGAAAGAATATTCTCACACAATAGATTTTACAGTAAAGCTTCTCTTACTACGCTTATGCAAGAAATCAACACAAATGTAGAAACTTGTTGCATAAAACATTTCTAGATATCTACAACAGCAAACAAGAGAAAACACCTCTTTTTGTTCCGATTGGAAGAGATTGCTCTCTGAAAAAAAGATTTATTTCACCAAGACTTTTCACAACATAGATCCTACTCTCTATGCCTCATCCATACTCTATTTCTGTATTTCCACAGAATTCACAAGGTCAACGAGATGTGCATTATTAACATATTAGTAAAACTATAACCATGAGTAATCCTTGATGAAACTAGGCTGACTGTGCTTTAATAATTTCTCAGTGCAAAGAGTTTTCCACAAGCAATAATACAAATGTACTGAAAATTTCCCAAGGAAAATTATTGAAAAAATGAACTTGTTTACACAGTCAAATACTAATTTAATGGTGTGTTTAAAATGTTTTCAGTTTTTAAAAATAGAAAAATTAAACAAAACCAAATTTTTTAAGGAAATAATTTAATATATTACCTTCCCAGAAATATCTTCTACTTCATAAGGATGAGATGTGCAGAGATAAATTGTCCATTTTTACTGATTCTTGTAGCTAAAACTGCAAGATAAAGATTTAAAACTTGTAAGAAACCAAGAACTCTATACAAACTGATATAATAATACAAACAATAATCTATGTAAACCCTCCTGAAACAAATCCTGCAATGTATTTTTGATATAAAAAGAAAATGACTCATTGCCTGTTTCAAATCCAGGATATATTTTGGGGTTTACTTGCAGATGCTGAGAAGGATTTCTGATTTCCATCTTATTCTCTTTTCCAAGAGTCTTTTTTTCCCAGTTGACATCTAAGGATTTTTCTTGCTTTTTTTCTTTTATGTTTAGTGAGTCAGAACAAATAAAAATCTCAAAATATCATCCCTGCTTTCTGTTCTAACCTGGTAGATATTACCCACATGAAGTATGGAAAGAAAGTACATATCACTGGTTGAGAAAAGCTCTCAGAAATAATTGTGTAAGTTCTATCAGGTAAACTTTTGATAATCACTTCCAAATTCTTTTATTTGTGTGAAAGTTTTCATTTACAATCATGAAAAATAATTATATGCTTATAGTTTAGATACTTCCACCTCTCAAAACTGAGAGGTACTTTCAAACTATATTTATTATGAATTAAACAAAGATTTTCCTTTGTCATTCTAAAAGATGAGTTTCACTGAAGATGAGACACTGATAAGAATATCAGCTACCACCTGAGCCCTAAAAGGACTACAAGTTTTTTCATGTTCTTTAGAATGTGGCTTTCCAAACACTTATTTTTCTGTAGTACCATCATCCATTTATTTAAGCCATTATGCTATTATTGTGATAAGATCTTTTTGAAAAAGATTTTCATCTCCTTGGAAAAAAAATCAATTTAAGAAAAGAAAAACAGAAAGTATGCATCTTGACATTTTGTAAGTATAAGGCAAAACCGTACACAACTTTAGATCCAGTCTAAGTTATTTTTATTTTTTCATTTCAAAGTAAGCCTTGTTGAATGTAAGAGGTAAATGCTATGTAAGAGGTAAATGTTATGCAAGAGTTAATACTATGAAATATTTCAACCCAAACATGTATTTATTGAGTTACATAGTTTCAAAATGAATGAAAATTTTAGAACTTATTTTCTGACCACATTGAAAGAAGAAATAGAAAAAAAATACTTCATGAAAACTATTCTGCTTTTATTGAACTAACACTTAGACAGAAAAGAGTTACATCAAAAACTTCCTAACACAGTCCAACTTTAAACTCCCTTTAATTACACTTTAATCAGGCTTATAAGTTTCTAAGGAGTTTCATATTCACTCTGATATGACTAAAGAACCCAACATGTAGTGTGGAATTCTAGTGGATGAAAACATGCTCTGAAAGGAGGTTTCCTGATGAGCATTTCTGCTGTGTGAACTTAATTCTCACAATTTTTGTCATCTCATGAGCTAGTTAAATTATTCCTGTCCATTTCCTAATTCATCCTAAGATACAATAGACAGCACATTTCTTGATGATTATAAAATGCCTCAGGTGAATTTTTCTATGGCAGAAGACTGGAGAAAAAGTGACTGGACCTTCTCAAAAACTTGATTAATGACATTAAAAAGTGCTGCCTGGAAAGTCTTATTAAAATCATTAGAAAACAAATGAAAAGAGGTTTTCACATTTACTTAGTATTGCTGGTTTTGCTGTAGTGTGCCTGACAATCAATTGAGAAGTTTCTGCTGTGTCTGCTGTGGAAATTTAGAACAATTTCATATTTAGTAGCATTTTTACTTGTTTATGCTTTAATGCAGGTGTGACAAGCTGCTTGCCTGAAGCAGTCTCTCTCTATTATTAGGGACATTTTTCCAGTTCCTCCTAATAAATTCACAGGTGGTTAACAATTCATGTCCTTGCTTGAATTTTATTAACCATACAAAAAAATTGCTTTGGAAAGCTTAATATCAAGTGGTGCATAATATTATTGGATTTCCAATCAATTTTGTCAGCTTTCTGCTGCTCTGCAGCTTTGAGGTACAATTCTGAAGAAGACTTCTCCAGGCCTCTATCTATGATGAAGGAAATAAATCTTTATAAAAACAGCCCCCTCCTTAGACAGCGATCTACCTATCTCTTCATAATTTGTTATTAAAAACAAAAATACCCCCTGAAAAAGGCACACGTCTTATTCCATTTAGAAGAGATTGAAAAAAATTCTTATGCAAATAACAATTGAAAATAGCAATAGTTAGCAGCAGATATCACAGAAGATCACATATGGCTTCTCATACAGTGCAAAGAATACCCGGTAATGGGATTTGAAGTTAACATACATGAGAGTTTTTAAAGTTTCTTCCCTAAGAAGGCAAAGATAAGTTGATTTGGCTGTCTGCTTCCTCCTTACCTCTAGTAATTTTGAGGCGTTCAAACTAAATTCAAGCAAACGAAACAATGAGGAAGATATCATTAACACACTAAACTACACTTTCATTAAAAATGTAGCTGCATAGATAAGAATACTATTAATATGATCCATGAGGGAAAGAATACTTTATACAATTCAAATTTGACAAAGTCCCAAGCATTGGAAGGTCTATACTCAAAGAATGAGAAAAGTTTTTTGTATTTCTATATATATGTACATATAAGAGTTCACATATTTCAGTTAGATACTGCGGTTCCTTAAACTTTAAATCTAACTGTTGGTTCTGTCCCATGATTTTGGCTGCTGTGTATCAATATTACTTCTGACACCCTTAGCATCACAAGAAAACAAGAGGTTAAGCAGATGAACTCCGTGGAAATATGAAATTACTACTTCCTGCACAAGTTAGCTGTTTGTTTACATCTTTGGAATATGTGGGAATAGAATGAATGATCAAAAACTTCCTTTCAGAATCTGCAATCTTAACCTTTTTCCATTAACACTAGACCTTTTTTTCAGGTTGACCAGGAGATACACATATTTTCCTCTTCTCCTTAACATACACGATCCCTTGCTAGTCTTGATTATGATGATAAAGATTCAGGTCTCAGCCATTTATTGTCTTAAGTGTTCAGGAAAGGTTTCAAAGATTTATTTCCTCTTCCCATTATCTTTGTAAGTGGATAGCATAGCAGTGGCCATAACAATGCTGTACAAACACATACAGCACTTTCTCTACTTCCATCTGGTTTTAGACATCTGATGTAATCAATGCAATCAGCTCTTCTATATTACACAGTTCCTATGGAATTTCTGAAATAATACCCTCTTACATTGCCGTCTACATTACTATTCCCTAAAATTTCCAAATTCAGCTTACAGATATAACCTTCCTTCTCAGTTCTCATATGCTTTTAATTTTTTTATTCAATACATTCAGCCAAGATATTAAGATTATGATAGCAGTATCCTGCCCTCTTATTTATTTGCTTTCCCCTCAGTCTTTCTCATCAGCAAATTTTATTATCAAAGATATTTAGATTTTCAATCTAGATCATTGATAAATGAGCATTAGTGACATGTCTAATACTAATTCTTAAACTTCCCTATTAGATTATGTTGTGCACATTGATATCATTATGAATGACAATTTAAAATGTCATATATGTGATATCAGACATGAAATCAGAATTCTACTCAGTGGGAGATAAAGCAGATGTAAAATATACCATTCTTAGAGAAGGAGAAGCTACTAATAGCTCTGTCTAATCAGTTAGACAGAGCTATAGTAGGTTACTCACTATTAATAATTTGTACATGGGCATAGATAAAAGGCAAGTTACTTGGCTGCTGATATATGTTTGTAGATTTTATTTACCTCTTTCTGTGTCTGAAACCCAAATAACCTACTTTATCTCCAGATTAGACACTAAAAAACTATACTGTACTTTGACTTATGAACAGGATATGAGAGAATTATGTAGTCTTAAAATACACAGAAACAGAACATGCACAACTAAATAAAATCTGACCATTGATGAGAAGAAATTGAGTAAGAAAATTAAGATAAATGCCTGTCTGTCTTGGAAAAATTCGGAAGGGAAGAAGGAGGAAGACAGCTGCAGCTAATGTATCTGGAGTTTCCTCTCCAGTTCTTTTATTACCTTAATTTAAAATGAGTTTAGTGCTAATAAAGTTTCTATGCAAAGCAAAGTTTCAGATTGCAGACAAGAGTTTGACTGTCTAGGGAAAAAGTCTGATGACTGCAGAGGATCCAGCCCTCTGTTCAAACACAGAATTAGATTAGTTACAGAACGTTAGCTTTTTCTGCTGCAGAGTTTAGTAAACAAACATCTTTCTTGGCTTCACCTACTCACCTCTGCTAGATGCATAGGGAGCTTAGTAATCATATCTGCTGTGTAAGGGAAAAAGTGATATTCTCCATTCTGAGGCTTTATACTTCCAATATGTGGCTGGCTAGGAAAAGTATGCTCAATGGAACTGACAGAAAAGCCTGGTGTTGATATTAGTGTGTTCAAGAGATTCCAAATTTGACCAAATTTAAATGGGTAGTTGTGTTAACTTGCCAAAAGACAAGAAGATTCTCAAACTTAATCTTTTCTTAATCAAATTATTATTGTTAATAATTGTAATAATTCTGTCTTGCTGCTAATATGGTTTTTTTTGCACAAGGCCATCCCTTTTGACCTTTTCCAAATGTCAGCAATAATATTTAATATGAATATGCTTCACAGGCACTTTAAACACTCATATATTGTTTAATATTAAAAGATAATAAACTTGGTATTTGTACTCAAAATGTCACTGAATATTGCATGAACAGTGATCATGCTGGCTTAATAGCAAGGTGTGTATCCAAACCCTGATATTATCAGACAGCTTAGGAAATTAATATGGAAGAGAATTGTTGTTTTGATTATTCTTTGTTTTTTAAATTACTGAGTGTTTGTAGAACACTCTTCCTTTGTACGGAATCCGGTCATAGGGTTCAGTATTCAATGACTATTTGGAAATATGGAAAAAGAAAACATTAGTTTATTCTATTAATGAAGATGTATCTTAATGCTAATGCTTAGATTCTAAAAAATTCTTGCAATGAGCACACTGGAGATCATATCCAGTGAAAGACCTACTTTGAGGAACCTAGTTCCCAAATGAACTATGTATTAACACACTCCAAATAAGTAGAACCCTAAGATGGGTGATTTGAAAGAAAAACAAATGAAACCACCACACTTTAATTGACAAGACACAATGAAACTGTAAGAAATATCACTTACATGTTGTGTGCTTAAAAAAAGAAGTAAGATCCTCTGAAAAGCTTCTCCACACACATTGACCTAAATCCTAGAATTTGCTTCCAGTGGAAGGTTCCTGTAAACATTCTTTCCACAATAATTCAGTAAGACTCATTGAGTTTTTCTAAAACTTAAATTCTGAATTAAAAGCCTTCTCTTTAAATTTTAAAAGCTGTCACCAGGAAAGGGAAGATCTAGCTTTTAGGTTTCCTTTAGATTTAGGACATGAAAGATCAAATATCCAGACGAATCCTGTATCAACTGTCATAAGGGAAAAGGAAATCAACAGCGAGGAAAAAGCATAGGAAGAGTTGGTCCTACCAGTAGCTCACTTTGTAAGCAGGGTGGATGCAAAACCTGAATTTGCAAGGTTTTTTACTCTATTATTGCAATTATAGAAGAAAAACTAGTATTTAAATTAAACTAAGAACAAATGAAAAATGCTGTCTAAAACAAGAATGAGGATTCAGATCTCTCTTCGTAAGTTTCTTACTGCTACATAATAGTATTATAAATAGTATTATACTCTTGTCTGTGTTGAATTCCTTTCTTCTGTAAAGAAAAACAAAACTCTTGTTGAACAGAGCAATGGCCTGGCACATCTTGGAAGTGCCAGTGTATTGTGCATGTGCCATAATGTGACTGGGCAGGTACAATAAGTTGGAAGGGTTTACAACATGTGCATGGTACATCTTCTGGCAAAACATATACAGAAAATTTTAATGATGCTTATGCGAGCACAGGATTTGGAATCCCTCAGTATCCATTCACTCAATACCCAAGTAGAGAGTTAAATAAAACTTAGAGTAACACTGTCATATCAAACTTGATAAAAAAATAGTTGAATGTAAAAAATAGAAACATTCCGTTATATATTATTTCTGCAGGTTTAAGGTGTATGGTCTGTTTCTGAATACAAGAAGACCAATGGCTATGAGGCCCATGTCTTCATAGTCTAACCTCTTTTCAGCTTTATTTCTCTAGTTTTCTGTATATGTCTGGAGGTTTTGAGATTTTCCTCTGTTCCCTTTGAGATTTCTTAAATAAAGTGTAGAACCTACTTATTTACTATCAAGAAAATAATTCTTTACCAGTGAATAAAGCACATACTATCATAAATTAAAACATCAGACACAAAAAACAAACCAACAAAAAAAGCCCTAGGCAATAATACACCACCTGGCAAGCAGGAGCAGGTCATGCCTTAGAGATGCTGGAAAACTCTTCAAACCTCCCATCAAGGGATACATGTTTTCCTGCACATCTTCTTGTTTTTCATTATTATTTATTCTATTCTAAATTAATAGAGACTGGATTACAGTATGACTGGGTAGATGTTTGCCAATAAACTAGAAGTGATTTGTGACTTGCTATGGCCTCCATATAAAATTAATGTTTTTAATCATGATATAAATGTTTGTACGTCCAAAGGAGAGAAAACTGAACATTTGTTGTAATGACCTTCTTACACACCATTTTTTGTAGCTAGAAGAAACAGCATGGATAATAAGAAATAACATCAATAAACAAAACAGATGCTCATAGTAAGATCATCACTTAGTTTCTTACACTTTCTTGAACTGCTTCCTTGACTTCTGCTGTTAAAATAGTAATTTTTATACAAGAGGTGCCCTTTTTCCATCTTTTATTTTTCTTTTTCTGATTGACAGAACTTTTTCCAAGATAACTTCAGAACCATGAAATGAAAGATCCTTCTAGTTTCCTCTTCTAACTTCAGAACCACGAAATGAAAGATCCTTCTAGTTTCCTCTTCTGACTGGGTATTGACTGTTTAGAAAGATTAACAGACCATGGTTTATTCTCACGCAAAGCCCAGTGACACTTTTTAATAATTCACTGAACCCAGGGAGTCAGAGAAAAACTTAATTTTTCATTTAAAAGCATTTTACTTTGGTGTATGGAAAAATGTTGGAGAGCTAGACATACGGAAAAACATCTGGAACAGTTTTTCGCATGAATATTAACATAAGAAAAGGGAGGGAAGAGTAATAAAGAAGAAATACTTGTTTATGTGAGAATCTTCCTTGTTTATATTAAAAATTCTATTTTTTTTAGACTTTTTAAGATGCACAAGAAAAAATATCTCTTCATAGGTTTTTTTGAATCATAGATGGAAAGTACAAAAGATATATGTATGTTTATATATAATGTGTCCATATGTGGATGGGTGAGTGTGGATGAGTACAAATGTGCGGCATTCAGACTTCACAGTCACACAGCTGTCATTTGTATCATTTTACAGCAGAATCACTTTATTTTCTTCCTTATACAATGAAACTGTCTATTTCTTATATTAGAAATTTAAATCTAAGAATGAAATAGATTGGGTCAGCCATTTATAGTATCAAATAAAGGCTGAGTTCAGTACTTGTAAGACAGGTAATTAAGAAAGAAACAGAAGACTTGATACTGCACTTTTAATTTAGAAAGAGAAAGGTTATAAAAATCTTACAAATGATGTTAAAATTAAGTTAAAATGTATTAAAAGAGAAAGAAAACATAACAGAATATATTCTGACAGGCACTTTCATTTAAATTAAAGTTAATTTTTAAAATATAATAAACTTAAAAATGAATAAAGAAATCTGATCTATTGCAAATAAATATAAAGGAAAAAAAATAAAACAAAAAAAATCTTAAGAGTGTCTTCAAAATAGTTAGCCTTGAAATTTGTTTTACTTGTAGAGAAATCAAATTAACAGGACATAAATCACAATACATTAAGAAAAGGACAAATAAAACTGAATTTACTAAGTATGCGAATCTCTGAACATTGATCAAGACTCCAGAAGCAGTTGTCTCCCAAGAGTTGCTATTGGGAATGGGAACAGAAATGAGAGAAGCCAATAGAATATCCTTATTTAAGAAAAAAGCTTTGGGACACAGCAGGAAATTAAAGACCAAATAGTTTAACTTCAACTTGCAGGAAACTATCAGGAACTACTTTAAACCACCAGATCGGAAAATGCTTACAAAAGCACAACTTGATTAAATGAAGGTTGGAATAGAAGGGTCATACCTCACTAATTTGTTAGTTCTATGAGGTGATGATTGCCAAAGTAGAGAAAGGAATTGCAGTGTAGACATAATACTTAATGGCTTCTCAGGAAGCTTTTTAATATCAGAGGTTGTGTAAGGTTCAAAATCATTGAACAGGAAAGAATCTGGCATATTAATTTAAACAAAACTGGCTAAAGGATGAAAGGACAAAGGGCAAGACACTATAGACCTGGAAAAATATTGTTTGGAGGAAAAAAAAGTAAGAGGAAAAAGGAAGCTGAACCTATAGAAATAAGCTTCTGGACTAGTGTCTGGAAAGGTATTATGCTGGGTTCACGATAACATAATACAAAGGATTTGCACTGTGTATAAGAATCTAGAAATAAAAGAAAAGTTAAAATTTAATAAACTATCTTGAAATTTTTCTTTTTTAATGACAGGCTTTTTCAAAAATACAACTTCTAACAATAAAGCAAAACAAGTACAGTCCATTTTTCCTTGTGATACCCTTAAAAAAACCTTATGTACACTACAACAGAGAAGTGCCACATATGTGCTTTACGTTTTAGTAAGGGTTATAAATGTCAGTGAAGATCAGGAAAAAATAAAATTCAGTGTTCAAAAAGCAAGCATTCCTCTGTATGATTCAATCCAGAACGTATTCAAGACTTTGAAGTGGGAAAAAAGTATCATCTTAGAAGAAAAGTAAAGCCAAAACAAAACAAGAAAAAAATATTACCCACACACTCATGCTAAATGGAAGTGAAAAGACCACTTTCATCTCGCTCTTCAGGTGTTTGGAAGACTGATGTGGTTTTTACTTGTCAAAATTTCCAGCGAAGACGACAGTAATACCTCATATAGCCTGAAAATTTCTAGGATCCCTTTTTTTATCTCTTTCACTTTGTCTTTAGTTAGATGACAGTTACTTACCATTACAAAAGAGAAATGGAAAGAAAAAAATCTTCTGGGTTTGTGGCCACTGAAATTTCAAAAGATTTGGGAAACTGAATTAGATCATGGCAATTTTAGTCTTAGAATAATACTTCTACAAAAAGAAAACCTAAGAAAAATTTCTGAATTGTTTGCAACTTGAAATATGTTTTTTTAAGTACATATAGACTATATTAAGACAGGGAAAATTAAATTATTGTACCATAATAAATTGTGCTTTTAAAAGAAATAAAACAGACTCTCATCAGTCTTTAATATTGTCTGACATATTATCTTATAAATAATATAATTACCTATAGGATAATATAATTTTAAATTATTTTACAGATAATATAAATGCTATAGAATTCTAAAATATAGTAGGTGGAGGGTTTTGTCACGTTATTTTTTCTATTCAGTGTTGACTTGCTGAGTAATGCTTAATATTTGTGGAGGTTTGACATTGGCCAGCTGCTGGATACCCACACTTTCACTTCCCCTCCTCAACAGGACAGAAGGAGAAAATTAGATGAAAAAGCTCATATATTGAGGTAAAGACACAGAGATCACTCACCAATTACTGTCACAGGCAAAACAGACTCAACTTGAGAAAGCATTATTTAATTTATTGTCAATTAAATGGAGCGGGATTGTGAGAAACAAAGACCTAAACTAAACATCTTTCCCTCAGTCCACCCTGCTTCCCAAGCCCAACTTCATTCCTGGCTTTTCTACTTCCCCTACCAAGAGCTCATGGAAGATAGCGAATGAGGGGAATTGTCAGTGCCACTCCTTCCTCTTTACACTTTCTGCTTGTTCCACTGTGGCTTCTTCCCACAGGCTGCAGTCCTTAACAATAAACATGTTCCAGTGTCTGTCCTCCACGGCCTGCAGTCCCTGCCAGAAAACCTTCCTGTGTGGGCCTCTCTCCATGAGTCAAGGTTTTACAAGGCACAACACAACTCTGGCATAGGGTTCTCCATGTGCTGCTGTGTGGATATCTGCTTCGACTTGGTCTCCTCCATGGGCTGGAGAAGTCTGTTTCTGTGCTCTTTAAACAGAATGCCCATTTGTAATGGGTTGATGCTGGTCAGAGCTGCTCCATTGCTCTCCTTCACTCCACAGTTGGACAGGGAAAGAAAATATAACAAAGGGTTCATTAGTTGAGATAAGGATGGAGAGAGATCACTCAGCAAATACCATCACAGGCAGAAGCTAGAATTAGGGATATTAACTAAATTAATTTCTAACAAAATCAGAACAGGATAATGAAAAGTAAAATAAGACCTTAAAAACTCATTCCCTCCACCCCTCCTTCCTTCACAGCTCTACCTCCTCCCCTCAGTGGTGCAGGGAGACAGGGAATGGGGGTTGGTTATGGCCAGTTCATCACACATTGTTCCTGCCACTGCTCAGGTAGAGGAGTCCTTCCCCTGTTCTAACGTGGGGTCCCTCCCATAGGAGACATTTCTCCACGAGCTTCTCCAACATTAGTCCATCACACGGGCAACAGTATTCCATGAACTTCTGCAACTTGAGTCACTTCCATGGCTGTAGTCCTTCAAAGACAGACTCCTCTAGTGTGGGCTCCTCTCTCCATGGGTGTGCCAGAAGCTTGCTCCATCATGGGCTTCGCATGAGTTCACAGGTCCTCTCAGGCATCCACGTGCTCCAGTGGGTCTCCTCCATGGGCTGTGGGTGGATCTCAGCATTCCTGTGGACCTCCATGGGCTGCAAAGGCACAGCTGCCTCACCATGGCTGCAGGGGAATCTCAGCTCTGGTGCCTGGAGCATCTCCTGCCCCTCCTTCTCCACTGGCCTCAGTGGATGCAGAGTTGTTCCTCTCACATATTCTTACTCTGCTCTCCTTTGGCCACAATTACATCTGTGCAGTAACCTTCTTTTTCGACTTAAATATGTTTTCACAGGGTGTTATCACCATCTCTAATCTGCCCAGCCTTGGCCAGCAGGACATCCATCTTGGAGCCGGCTGTCTTCAGCTCTGCCAGACATGGGGGAAGAGATTCTGGAGACTTCTCACAGAAGCCGCCCCTGTAGGCCCCCAGCTGACAAAACCTGGCTGTGCAAACCCAATACACCATTTTAGACCAGACCATTTTTTCACTGCTAGTAAAAGCCCACTGATGTTATATTTACTTGACAGTGCTATGATTGCCTTGTACTAAGCTTATTTTCACTTGTTTCAGCTGCAGTTAAAATTGTGTAGTGGCTAAATAACCACTGTCTGGTGCTAATTAAGCTTTTGTTTATAGGAATCACATAACAGTAGAATCAGACTCAATTGTCTTCAGCTCTAGAATAAAAAGTGACATGGAAGAGTGCAGACACAGCATGACACAGTGAAGGCAGCCTTGTGAATGAGGTGAAACAGGTTTAGAGATAACAAAGAAAAGCAGAAAATTGAGTGACTGTGAACTAGTGAAAAGAAAGAGCACATAAGAAAGGTGTGTTAAATTGTATGAAGATAACCCTGGATGAACTCCAAGAGCAAAGTGGAAGACAAGCTCAATGATAATATCAGGAAGGTTATTGCAACAACTCAGTTTCAAGGCCTCGTTTCTCTTGATTTGGAGACTTGGTTTTTCCTTGAAACACTTTGGAGCCTGATTTTTCTCTTGGTTAGGAAGGAAATTATGCCATACAATTCTTTCCTCTGGGATAATGGAGAAGTGTATAAAGCAGCAGCTTCACCAGCCAATTATCCAGATCCTCAAAGGTTTTTCTTGCATTGCTTCTGCTCTCTCCACCCCAGCTGCATGTAATCCCTATCATGTCTCTTTGTATCAAGAATTTTTGATGGTCAAGAGTTTGTGATAAACTCAGAAAGCTCCTATGTGAAGGTGTTTAACTAGAATAGTGTGTGTGAAGTCTTCATTGACTTAAGCTGTGATGCTTAGGAAAACAAGAACATTCCTGAGGATCATATGGAAACTTGTAAACTCAAAACTCCGGTAAATCCTATAAAGACACTGGAATATCTATATCAAAGGATAGATACTTGAAATATTTATCAGTTGTAATAAGACAAAGACATACCTCTCCTGGGTTCAGGAAAATATTACTACTGAATTTCTCTGAATATAAACCTAGGGATCACCAGTCACATTTAACTAGACAAGAGGTGTTGACCTCTTTTTTTTACAGATGTTTAAGCAAAATGGAGTGAAATTTCATGTTATATTGTATCTGCATGGTATAGATTTAGTATTTATTAAAGGCTAAATAAGTAATACTGTCAGTTTTTTGCAGTTAAAATTCTATCATTTTATGGTTTATGTACTCCAGATGAAATACTGCTGTATTTTCAACATGACTTAATTTTCTACTGTTTCCACCTATCTGGGTTAGGTGAGCACTACTGGAACAAAGTTATTGCTAACATCCAATCACTCAGTGTTCCTTGATAGGATGAAAGTAATTTTTTTTTTCAGGGGAAACATCATTTTCTCAGAGATGTTTGCAATAACAAAACATTGCGGGTTTTCTGAAATAATACATTGCCATTATCAATACTGGGATGTGAGGTCCTCCTATATAATTGTAAAATATGTTCAGAACATATCCCTCAGTTGACTGGTAAAATGACTTTTCAACTAGTGTTCTCTTCTAACAAGGACACATTAAAAGAAATGGAAATTATCTTCTGGCTAGCTTAATTCCTTTGCCAGTAACCTGTCTGTAGCCAAAGCAGAGGCTTCTGACACCTGTAAACCCTAAATGTCCTAATCAGGATATCATTAATACTAGCTTGCCTTGATCTTCAATTTGAGTATCCTGAAATTGTGCCATTAACAACATATAAACACTTTGTAACATTGTGATTTTATAGCCAGATATGTGTTTACTATGTGAATAGTGACCAATGTGACCACAAAACCTCAGAGAGGTGTAATTTCATACAGGAGTCTCCAAACTAAACAAAAATTGCCATACTAAGAACAAAATAAGCACAAGGAACTGCAAATAGACAGGGACATCCTAATGAATATGCAAGAAGAATGACTACCAAGAGAAAAGAAAAACAAGATAAGCAGTATTGAGAGCAGATGAGACATTACCTCCCACTCCCCCTTTGGGGATTGAAGACAACAGCATACAAGCATTAGATATAAACAAGGGGAATTGAAGAAGAAACAAGACAAATCCACTTTGGCTTTGACGTCTCTCATCAAACAGTTTTTAAGTCTGATCATTGAGACCTTAATGACTAAAAATCACTAAGGGCTGCAGTCATCAGTGCTAACTATATGGTATCAACTTTGTAGTACTGCATATTGAGAAGTCAGTTAGAAAAGTATTCATAAAAACTAAAATCCGTAAGTTTTCATGGTGCCACACAGAAAAAACGGCAGTGGTCAGGTCCTTGGTCTCTTTCTGTCCTGTACCAGACAAGACCTTGAACCTTCCCCCTTGTTGAGTGAAGGATATAGAAATTTGGCAGAAAAATAAACCCTCTTGCATTCCAGTTGGTCCTAAGAGATCAGAGAGGCTGGGTGCAGCTGGGCTTAATTTCTGATTATAACCAATTCAGCTCCATAAATCTGGTGGATTTGGTGAACTTTCATGAGCATGGATTCACAAATAATTTGATTTAGCAATTCAGTTTTATAGTTCTGGTTGAATTCAGTATGAATTTGCATGATCCAGACTAATGAATCGTATGGTTTGTTGGAGAAATAGGAAAGCAGGTTCAGAACTGACGGTAATAATTGAGTTAACAGAGTAGTAATGTGTGTTGCAACAGGAAGTATAGTAACAAAGACCTATTAGCACTAGATAGATAGACAGATATAGATATATAGATTATATAGACATAGATGATATAGATACAGATAAATATTCCTGGGCCCAATGCAGTTGGAGGCACAAAGCTCACCTAAAGGCTGGGGGTTTTTTGGAGTATCTCTATAGGACAATTTCTCATCCTCTTCTGCCATTTCCATCCATCCAGATCTTACATGTACCTGATAAATCATTACCTGGATTATCATTGATTGCATGCATGATAATAATACACAAAGCACAAGAATTAACAACACCCCTCTCCCAGCAGACAAGAAAGTGCAAGAAAATGATTAGAAAAATTTGAAAGCAAGAAGAAATATAGGGGAGGTTTTCTTACTAGAAGTAAAAACATGCAGGGAAGAAAGAAGGCATTCACTGAAAGTATGTCCCATATACTGAGTCTTACACACTGTGAAATTTGCTTATATGATCCCTTCTTCCTATTCTCACAATTTTGGCATCATCATTTCTAAGATACTAAGTTGCTTCACAGGCCACAAAATGGGAGGTCCCCTGACTAGTGATCAAGTATATGGTCCCAGAGCAGCAGAGTCACTGTGAAGTAGTCTTCCTCAGCAAAGCATCGAAAGAGGACTCATGCTAAACAAGAGTACTACAACGCTGGAACTCAAGTTGGAGGTAACCTAAGAGTGAACCAATTAATTGTCCATATAGGAGACATGCAAAAAGGTCAATCCCATTACAGGGGTTATCTCTCAATATGGTGCAGATATAAATTTATGTAAGATACATGTATGACTTCCACGAGACAGAAACTCGTACAAGTTGCAGTAAGCAAAAGACATTTTGCGTAAGTATAATGCACCTTTCATTGAGAGGAGAAGGAAGTAATTTCAGCAGTTTTAAAATATGTTCTATGTTTTAACTCATGACTGAAACCTCTAACTTTGAAAGATGCTAGTCACTGAATCAAATCAGTAAGGGCTCATCTTACATTTAAGCATTCAACAATATTACAATTGATAGAGTACAGTAAAAAGAGTACATGTCTAAGTGATGATCAAGATATAATGATTTTTTTTTTCCAGTTACAGTTGCAGGAAAGCTGTCTCCAACATAAATTAATGAAAATTAAAATTAAAAAAATAAAGGAATAAAGAAATATTTCAGGAAATGGCAGACTGGGAGGTAGAAGGCAAAAAAGGGAGTGAATCAACAAAATACTAAGCTAAAAGGAGGATTTAAGATACCAGGAGACAACAAATGTTGGTAGTTGATCCTCAGTCTGTGGGGGTTTTTTTCCAATAATGTATTTACTCATTTCAAAAGCATTAAAATTTTTCAAAAATAAGGAATTAGATAAAGAAAGAAACATAGGTTAGGTTGAGGAAACAATGCCAAAGTCAGCCTTTCTATATAGTGCTTCATTATTTTTTATTTACCTCCACTAAAATGGGGACAAAAGTCAGGAATTATAAAGCCTAGTTTTCATAAGTTGTGATATGCCAGTACATTTTTCACTTATGTTCAGAGATGATGTGAGATGGTATCTTGCTCAAAGGTTTAGTGACTCAAGAAAATATCAATATGATTACAATGTACAGAGATATATCTCCTATTAATTCTGATGTATTATAGTACATGAATTCACTAAAGAAGTCAGATTGACTATTTAAAACTTTAGTCTATGTGTCTATGTAAAACTTTAACAATGAAATTGCTACTTAGCCTTTTATGTTATTTTCTGACAGTCGGCAGACAACTTCAGAGACTAGCTTTAACTGTCAAAATAATTTATATATATATTAAATGTCAATGCAACCCAGGAAGAAGATAAAATTTGCTTTCAATATGACATTTATATGCCAGAGCTTGATTTAGATATGCAGAGGTAGCAAGACATGTTAGCTAAAAGTAGTTATGCAGCATATTTCTAAACATGATGTCCCATTTATGTTCAAAATGATGTGGACTGAATCAATTAGGAGAAACAAGTGAGTTCCAAGAAGTACTTTTAAAAAGCTGTGGAGTTGCTTAGTAACCTGATGTTATACTTCATTTCCCAACAGAACTATAAAGCTGTCAGACTGGTAATGGGGAGCTCCCCAAGATAAATGGTGCCTCATGTTTTGCCAAAAACATGGTTCTGTTAAACATTACACCTAACTTTGGGGAGTCATGCATATGCATATCAATAATACATGCAACCGGACAGTTATCAGAAGAAATGGGTTTTAGTTGCACTTTGTCATAAAAATCTAATACTTTCCTTCCTTTAATGCATTTATCTTGTCAGACAGGAGAAGGCACTGGATCCAGAAAGCCTAAGGGGAAAATTTTAATCCAGCTCTTTCTTAGTGCTATATTTACCTGACATCAACTTTGTTCTTCACTGACAGTAATCTACCTTAATCTACTGTACGCATCCTAGACTTGGAAATTTAGCTTTTTCTGCTTGCAACTTCTTTGAGAACCCAGAAGTCACCATGTAACCTTCCATCATAGGAGTTTGCTTTCACAGTGTATCAGAATAGATGTGTCTTAAATTTCAGTGAAAATTAAATATAGGAGACTATTTCAAGGCCATTTAGCTAAAAATACAAACATACTGAAGGAAGGATATCAATCTTGCTTTTTCAATAACTGGGATATTGGTTCCTAAGCCTACGTTCTTCTTAGGAACATAGTCAATTTCTGAAATTGAGAGAATTAAATCTGATAATTAAGGAAAAGTCTAACCTAAAAATCAGCCGCAGGAATTCTGCCAGAGTCTGAGATGAATGTAATTTAGTTATGTCAAAATACTTTATAAATAAGGGAGAACAAATAGGTATCTAATATGATAGGGTCAGATCATCAGTTGAGGCGAAATGGACTGATGAACTCAGTCCAGTTGTTGATAATATTTACTCCAGAGTTCAGTCATAAAATATAATAATGGCACATTTATAAAGAAAAATTACTAAATGGATCAGAAGGTTCTTTTTCTTTTTAAAAAGTTCTTTCTTGAATTCAATCCAAGTAATTTTCACACTGTCTTCTCTCTTCTCCAACAGCTTAAGTGCTCCTGAAAAATTTCCTTTAAGACCAGAGTTTGTTGTTCACTTCTCTAAATGGCAGAACTAGGACAAGATAGTTCACAGTGCTGAAAATTATAACAGCCCTAAAATATATAGTAAAAGACTCAATGAAAATTTTTTTTTAAGTGTTTGTAGGTAGATATATCAGATAAAATGGCTGCAGTCAGATCAAGGTACAAGGAATTTGTGGAATGTTTAAAATTGTATTTCAATTCTAATTGAATTAAACAAATGTGACAGTGTAGAGGACCAAAATTTAATATGAGGTTGTAATGAACCTGTTTAACACAGAAGACAAAGGAAACTAAGCCTCTGTGAATAAAAAGGATAGGACCCAGAAAGGTTTGAAATATACCCAAAAAAACCCTCTGTGAATAAAAAGGATAGGACCCAGAAAAGTTTGAAATATACCCAAAAAAACGTGATTAAAACCAAACCAGGTTAGATGTTGGTGCCAAAACATTGCTCTATTT
>NW_008236769.1:124392-153516 GCF_000691975.1 Corvus brachyrhynchos
AGAGAAAGGGGAATGGGAAGGGGAAGGGGAAGGAAAGGGAAAGGAGTGGGTATAGGGGCTGGGGGAACAGGGAGAGAATGGCAGGGGTTAGGTAGAAGCATATCACCCTCCAGAGGGTCCCAATGATGTCTCGTTTCTCCCCTCCATCTCGTCTTCTTGGTGGTGAGGGTCTCCTGTCGCCTCGCCATGCCACGCAACGCCGAAAATTGTAGAATCCAGTGGATTAATATATGTTTTGGTCTGGTGGGAACGCCCACTTACCTCCCTTGCAGGGGGCCAGTTTGACCCTGACACTTGCAACACTGTGGACCTGTTGCATCATGCTGCAGTGCTCTGGTGCAGGGTCTGGGGACCCCTTTGGGGAGGCCTTTGATGGGCCATGGCTTTGCTGTCCTTCACGTCGATGCGGCTTTCGCCGGGTGAAGGGCCCCTCAGCTGGGCTCCTCTGCACAGCAGAGGCTGGCTGTTAACTGCCTCTGACCAGAGGCTTTTTCACTACACACCCAAAACCTTTCCTCCCCCCACCCCTTGGTGTGAGGGTCTGTGTGAGCCTGGCAGCTGAATAGCCCTGGGGCTGTGGTCTCCACCCCAAAGGTGCTAAGCTTAATTCTCCTGTGAATGTATTCTCCTACCCCCAGCCCAGACCTCAGTCACTATTTTACCTCCATCAAGAGTAGTTCAGGGCCTCAGTCAGAAGGCCTATTCAGGGTTCAGTGGTCTTCTCTGCAGCTTGTGTAATACATTTTGGCTATAATAGGCCAAGGTTCTTCATGAAGATGTTTAAGCCATATTCAGTCTCTGACAGGGCTACAGTAAAAAAAGATCATCTTCCTATATCTTTACTCACATCATCTAGGATTTTCAGCAAAACTTTTAAAACAATTATCTTTATATTGCTTAGTTTTTAACCAGAAGAAGTCAAAGAATAATTTTTTTCTTACTTCCACTGAACATGACATTCATTAAAATATTTCCTTATTTTCCAGTGCTAGGAAATGGGTAGTTGCAATGGCATGATTTCTTAGTGTGATATTGTGATAATTCATAGGCCTACGAGGAAATTATTCTTTTGCTTTGCCTTTCCTTTCCTTGCTGTTCCTCAGTTAACTAGTGGCTTCTCTATTTTCAGCAAAGATTCTAGAAATTAAGGACTAATAAAAGGATTCAATGAAATTCAAACAGAAAATATTGAAATTGTTCATATTTATATTTTTTTTCTGAACTCATTCCTTAATTTTGTCTGCACTGTTAGCCCCATGGATTAAAACTAGATTAAAATTTACAAAGTACTTATATAGCTAATGTCACAAATATGTTTCTTACCAGTTTACTTATAGCTTGGTATAAAAGCAGCAAATGATAAATTTCAAAATATATTATGTTGGCTTCTAGTGAGTTTAGTAATTGATAGCTGTATGATAGCAAGACAGTTTTAGAACCATTGGCAAATTCCTTTTCATAGTGTAATAAAATTTTCTGACTTCTTTTTTAAAAACCTTGACGAGACTTTCCATGTCTTATTTTGGTAAGTTTTCTGAGATAAAATGTTTATGCATGATTCATCAAATATAGTAATTTTTCAACAAACCAAACAACATTTCAAAAACATTTGTGTTGATGATGTACTATGATATAGTTCTGCTTGATGTATTTTAAGAAAAGCATGGTGGAAATTTCAGAATTTAAAATTAAAATACTCAATAACTACACTGTCTATAATTTGTCATATGTGGACATATGGATTCAGAAGGAGATCTATGAAACTCATTTACAGAACAAATTAAGTTTCTTTCTATAAATGGAACTATGGACCTATTTGCTAGTTGTATATCTTGTTTCTCATGCTGATTAGTCCACAGGTGCAGTCCTTCCCTCCATCTGAGTCCAAGGTCGATTTTGAGTAGGTGATCAATGAGTCAGTGGTCACTATTGCCCACTGTAGTAATTACTTTTCCACCAGGTACTGCTCAGTTCTTCTGACTTCACTCCTGGTGACTATTGTCCAGACAGCCCATTCATCTTGGGATTGTCTTCTCTTTTCCTTAAAAAAAAAAAAAAAAATTAGTCAAGCACAAAACATTCACAATATAATTGCTTAATCATAACTGTCCAGCTACAGCTACTTATTAACAACTAAAAAAAATTGCGAAGTTTGATTCAAATCTTGAAGGGCGTAAATCTTGAGGGGCTTGATATCAAGACTGGTCAAATAATAAAAGAGAATTTCAAAAAGGGGTGAAGGTATGAAAGTCTCCATCCTTGAGGTATTCAGACCTTGACTGGAGAAATCATTGACCACCATTTACCACCCTTATTTAATTCTCCCTGAGCATGAACTTTGACTAAATGGCCTTCAGGAAGTCCTTTCCAACCCAAAATGTTCTGTGATTCTATGTTCTGGTATCACTGACTGCTGAGTTTTTGCTGAATCCCATTAAAAAGTTTAAGCAGAAGAATTGTTCTTAAACTATTTGTTTCATTTTCAGAGACTACCATGTATTTTTAATTAAATACTATGCCTTCTGTAAGCACAAAGAGTTGTGTTTTGATAGGAGAAAGCCCAGTATTCCTACTTATGCATATTTATCAATGGGATCCAAGCTGAATTATATGCTACGGCAAATTCTTTGCACAGATAACTCAATGTAAGAAGTCATTTTGTCTTCTAAAACTGATGGCAGATTTGTATTTGTGAAATATTTGAATTAAGTGAAGGAAATGGTGCCTAAAGTGTAGCAACTGTTTAATCAGTGAGTAATTTACTCTTAATGTGTGAAGTATTTTTTATGGGCTCATTTATGATAACAGACATTCATGGCTCAATCAATGTAAGCAACAGATTTATGGTATATTTAGTCACAACATAATCTGATGTAAGTACTCTTATTTATTACTATTCACAGTTTAATTTTCTTTTTTTTTCCTTCATACCACTTACAGCATGCAACTAAATTAATATAAAGCATTTATCAGAACTTTTCAAACAGCTTTTATTCACATCTGTCTTATCATATTTTTACATTCAGATGTTGGACTTCAAAATACAATATTACTATGTCATTTGCATAATTTAATGGATAAAAGAATGTTAACTTTTTTTGCATAACGAAGAAACAATAAGAGAAACCGTTAATGTGCAAATTGATCAATTCTTCTGAAATGTCTTTCTTTTTGTCAAAATATTGGGGTTTATTTTTCCGTTTATATATTTCTGATTTTCCCTCATAAGATGGTAATTTCCCTTCTGTTGCTTCAAATGCCATGCCAAAGAATTAGCAATGGAAATTATGATCCTCCAACCACTAACAGATTCAAATGATCTGTAGATGCTTAGATACATCAGAAAAAATACTCTAATTTTACATACTCCAGAATTCTTGACAATTAAGATGCGTAGTCCACGAGAGTGTTTTATAGATGCACAAGATAAGCTATTGTCACCTAAAGTTATATATATATATATATATATATATATATATATATCCTAAAGTTAATTGTCTTTAGTTTTTACTATGCTACTTTTAACTGGATTTCTTACCAGTTTGATAAAAGGATGATGATATTTTCTTACATTATTTACTTGAATTTTCTGAATTAGCTAGGAAAAGATTGCTACAAGAAGTAAGTGAAAATTGTTTCATAAGACATTTTGTATGATGTCTAAGAGATCTGTATCGTAATATATAAAGGTTTAAGACTTCTGCTTCACTAGCAAAGAATGATCAGTTAATCAGATATTGTCTGGATATAAAAGTATTACTTGTGATTCTAGACTGCCAAGTTACTCATAGCCTCTGAAGGATCTTTAAAGGAATGGACAGCTTGACATTCCTCTCAAGCCCCAGAGTTCAGCTACAAAGATTAAGAAAATATCTGTGGTGGATTGTCAGATATTGCATGGCTATAAGCATGCGCAGAATTAAAAATCTCAACATTATGATGAAATTCTGTATTTAGGCAATTAACAAAAGAGTAAATATACAAAACTTCCCTAACCACTTTGACCTGAAAGGTAGGAAAAAAGTTCCAAATTTCATTTGTGATGTTTTCTGCAATGCACTTAGATGAACATTTAGTAGGGAATTGTGAGGTGTTTTTATTTGAGACTGTGTAGGAGCTTTCAAATCTTCATGATTGGCCAGAAATATGAATGATGATAGATCAGAAACAATATTCCTTTCCCACCAAAACTGCAAACAAGGTTTTTCAGTGTTTTCATTTTTAATTTTGTTGATTTTTTTTGCTTTTAAATTCATAAATTTAAATGAAGTCAACAGCCTAGCAGAGGACAAGGTCTGATATTTTGCTTTATTTAAGCTAGGTAGACATATGTCTCATAATAAATTACCTGTAACATATAGGAACATCATCTTGTTTCTTTTGCCCTAGTTTATATCACTGATTAATTTCAGCAAGGCCTCCCTTTTCTAGATCTGCAACATTTCTTCATCCTTTTCAAACATTTGGGTTTCTACCTATATGTCTCTGTTGAGTGTCTTTCTGCTTTCTTAAGTAAAAAAAGAAAATAAAAAAAAAAGAATCCTGTTTATCTTCCTCAAACCCCATAAACTGGGATGGCATTAGATAGATTAAGCATAACTTGGGATGTACCCAACTTCTAAACCATGTGGCAATCAATCATGTCAGTTTAGTTGTGATTGTGCCAGTTTGTTCATATTTTAAACTACACAAATAAGATTAGTTTGCTGCTGACTGTTCCATAATACTGTGAATGTGTCACCCTGGCTATGTAACTAAATTCAAATTCTTGAAGGTCAGTATGACCAGTGCTTTACATTTTATTTAAAATACTTTATTCTTTCTTTCTTTAATGCTCTGCTCAAGTTTGCTGTTATTAAAACACATATGGGTTTCTGTGGGTTTGAGTAAAAATGAGAGACTCCTAGGTTACATTCATTTTTATTCTGGAAGTGTCTTGAAGAGAATTATGAAACCACGAATATGATCTTGAATAAGAGCATTAGTTTTGTATGCAGTAAGACAGTTGAGAAGTTAGTTGCTGCAAGCCAGAAAGATGTGTGAGTGTGCTTGTCTAAAACTGGAATATTTTATTATACAGATTAGCAGCAAAAAATTCCAGAATCAAAGAAAATTGAATTTATTTCAGTTTTTGAATAGTCAAAGATATCATATGAAACTGCATCCTCCTACATTAGTGCCAGTAGATATCATCTAACCAGTACTTCTTACTTCCTCTGGAGTTATCCTTAATCATTTGATATATGCATTTAAACTGGTTTTTTACTATTCAAACCAGTTTTTGGGGAGAAAGTGATGTCTAAATGAGTTAGCTGGTCATTCTAATGAGATACCATAATATTCCAGAACACATGAATTCAAGTACTGTTAGCTTGCGTATTAAATAGATGTCAGAATGACTAAAGTGCAGACCTAATATTCTTTACATCCAAAAGATCATTTTTGTTAGTGAATATATTTTAAAAATTTGAGAAAGAAAAATAAACAAATTATCACAGCAACTTTGGATTCCTGGATAAAGTACTTACATAAAAAGCAATTCTTAGCTTACCTACACCAGTGATGAAGTATAATGTCATGTGAGCTACTTGCAATGTAATCTAAATAAAACCTGTGCTTAAAAATATCTGTACTGCTTACAGGTCATCCAGGATCCTGCTTTCAAACAAACTCTAGTATCAAATGTATCAAACCTAACATCAGTAACTACTATCAGAAGAGAAAGAAAGCCCTTTGGATATTGATCAGTGAGACAGAGTTTTTAGTCACTCTTGAAGGCACAAATACCTTTTCTCCACATTTTAATATGCTCAAGTATATAGGGTTTTTTTCCTATTCCCATTGCTAATATTCTATGCCAGATAATTTAGTGTATTCAAAATACTGGTTTTAGTATAAATTGAAATAGCTAAAAATGTTTCCATTGATTTCAATTTGTTTAGTCAGACATGCAGGTTTCCATTAAGGAGAGATCAAAAATATGGGAATGTCTTGTTCGTACAGTTAAAATAAAACTCTATTTGTCAACCTTATTTGAATCACCTGCATAACATAAACTGTTTATTTTGAAATTACCGTATAAAGAGAGGACATTTGTTGAAAAATAATAATAACATATGATTTGTATTGAGGCACTTAGAGTCTGGAAGTCCAGTCTAAAACTTACCCTACAAGATAATAAAATTCCTGGTAAAAATTTACAGTTTCTGCATGTGAACAGGAAGGAAAAATGTTTTACATATTTTTGAGACTAATAGTCAACAAAATAAACAGCATTTTTTCTGAAAAATTAAACTGTCCAGTATCATCTCTCTCCCAAAATTAAAAAAACCCTACTTTTAATAAAATTAAGAATGTCATTGCCATTTTTTGAACAATGAAAATAGTTAACTTAAATTTTGAAATAGATTTTCAAGATTAAAGCACATAGAAATATTATGTTTGCTATAATCTTTGATCTTATTTGGCAATCTACTCTTATTTTGCTACTAAAACATCCCATTTAAGTTTTAATGAAAAGATAATAGACTGCAAAATTTGAAGAGTAAATTCTGCTGAGCTTTAAGCACTGTAATATTATGTGCATTATTCATCTTATGACAATTTTATTTCTGAATTTTGTTCAGAACTAACTTTTTAAATCGACACATTTTTACTTGAAAAACGGCTGTGTATACCTTCATAATGTTATCTTTCAGATACTTCATATTAAGACAAATTTAGTTTTGTTATAACCGCTAAGCATGTTTTTTGTTGCTAGAATATCCACTTAAAATACTATAAAGATTACATTCAGAAATATGGTAATTTAGTGTTTCAGCTTTCAGAGTTAGTATTTGCTGATCACTCTGTAAAAGCTGCTATATTGTTTCACTTTCTTGCATATCAATGTGCCACAATATCAAATAACTAATACATGAGTATTGGCTGACACTGTGATTGCATGGGACAATATGATAGATTCCCTGTATGGTATAAAATATACAAAGAATAGTGACTCTCTAATTGATTGCTTACCTAAAAACTTTTCTCATTATATATTATAATTTTTGTTTTTATAAATCCTAGAAAAAAAGCATAATCTAATGCTATTAAGGTAAAATATACCCATCTATACAAATTTGTGATGAGAAACATCAAAGGAAAAAAGGCACAACAGGAACAAAGCTGAAAAGGCTACACTTGGCTGAGATACTAAGAGAAATTTTAGTCAGTGGAATTAGTCAAAAACTCAATTACCTAAAAGGTTTGGCAAAGAGTTGTTGTTATTCATGACAAAGATTCTCTGGCTTATAACATTAAATGAGTAGAAGGTACTTAGAAGTGACTTAGATTAAGAAGTGACTTAGATTAGAAAATCTGTGAGAGTTCTTTCATAAAGCTTTCTTTTCTCCAGTTTTGCATATTTGGTGGAAATTTTAAAGAAACTTTCTGAATTTAAATTTTCTGCCTAGCAAGTAGCCTACCAAATACACCTCCAGTGCCTTTTAGAAGCTCTAGATTATGGAACGTAAAGTATTCACCCCTGTGACATCTATGAGAATTTAACAACTATGAGAGTGAAACCAGACAGAATTTGTGTATATTAGATTTACTTTTAACCTTTAGTTTCAGAACAGTGGTTAGCTGTCCAGGGTTTTCTCTCTTTTCTTCCTTCTTTTCTTAATATCTGTTCTAGCTGCTTTTTCCCCTTCCCTTCCTCTCGTTTGTGGGTTGTGTTGATTGACTGTCTTTAAAAAAAAAAAACAAACTTGTATAACTTCATTGTTTAATATTAATGGATATTTAAATGTTATTTTTGCAACTCATCATGTTCTTCAAATTTTTATGTTATTTTAGTGGAAAAAAACTAACAGAACTATTGTTATTAGCAAGGCCTTCTTTAAATTAGACAGGGAATCAATCTCCATTCATGAAAGAATAAATATCATTGCCTTTCCTTTCAAAATGTAGAAACAAAAATATATGTATACATATACATGCCTATATCTATGTATATATGTTTGTTTGTGTGTATCTAGATGTGCATCTTGATGTTACTAAAGTCGTAGGCAGAAATTAAAAAATCAAAATCGTATGACCTAAATTTAACTTTTACTGCTGCTGGGGCTTTCCTACAGGATTTCTCTTTGTTCTACAAATTGTAGTTAGCTTTCTGCATTATATTATCATATAATTATATAATGGAGCTAAGAAAAACAATTTCCTAAAACTGAAAATAATTTTTTTAAAAAATCAAAAAATAGTTATTGGAATTTGAATTGAATTATATTGAGTACAGAGGTTTTTCTAATTTTTCTGTTTCATGTGTGCTTTAGGTCTAGGCAAGAAGTGGTGACTACTGTGTTAGGTGACAATCATAATACCATAATCTTCATCATGAAGTTAGGGCATTTGCAACAACTACCTCCTATCAGTTCCCAGAATCTCTTCTTTGCCAAGGAAAACAACCTCTGTTGTTGCCAGAGGAACTATTTTGCTCAGCTGGTGGAAAAATACAATGCTTATTCTGAGAAACCATGAGCCTGTGGAACCTCACAGTGCTTATTCTGCAAAACTATGTTAAATGTCGACCAAGAAGAGGGTGCAAAATAATGAACCAGTCTAGTAATGTCAACTCACTTCCACATTTGGGAAGTAACACTGAGTTCATCAAGCTGTCAGGTATAACTTTGGGGTTGACAACCAAGGACCACCAGAGGAACACCCAGGAGAGGGGTTGCATGCGTCAGTGGTAGGGAAAATATGTTAATAATTTTGGGGAAATGATTATCATCTGTATGTGTTTTTCAGGAAAACCAATGAATATCTATATAAGATATAGTACATAAACATGAACTTTTCAATACTTGATATGCACGATAGGCTTGAAAATATTCCCCATGCTTCCAGCACCGAATGAGAGTGCCTGCTTCTTAATGCTACACTGATGTTAAGGAGTTTTATTTTACCTGTTTTGGTAACATGTGACCAACATTCAAATATCTATGAGGTAAGAAGTTATTTGGAAGACACTTCACACTATTGTTGCTTTTGTTAATATTTAACATTAGAATACTATTTCTTATCCGTACTGTTAATTTTGCTGTAGAAGTACAATAAATAAAGGGTATCAGTGAGTTCAGTCAATAATAGCATTGCAATTTCTTAAATATGAAGTGTTACAAAACATGTTTTAAAATCTTGCACAGAAACATATGATATAAGCAATTTTTTTCTCTTTTGACTTCAGGAAACCCCACCTGTGAAATTCTTTTTAAAGTATCCTGGTTCTGGCCAGAAGAGGGTTAATTTTTGCAGTAGTTGGCAAACCACCTCACATTGCCGAAGCAGGGGGAAGGGAGTCTCTTCCCATTTATTGGAGGGTAGCAGAGGGAGCACTTGGGTATTGTTGTTTCTGTGTGAATCATTTGCCTCTTTCTTGTACCCTGTGTCATTAGTATTGTTGCTGTTACTGTTTGTTTTCTTATCTCATTCCTCTTTCCAGTAAATTGTTCTATCTCACCCTGTGAGCTTTGCCTTTTGTGTCTCCAATTCTCCTCTCTAGGGAGAGGGACAGAGGGAGAGGAGGGAGTGAGCAAGCAGCACATGGATTAGGTGGGAGCACTGAATTTGAGACTACTATTACTAAACCAAAACACAGACATCTGTTTTCTTCAGCTAGAGGGCTAAGCTTAGTATATTGACAGGAGTTTATCATTTACCTTGCAAAAACTAAGCCAAAAAAAGTGATAGATTTTTCTTCACAACCTAATGACAATCCATTGAGAAGAAAATAAATAGGGATTGTAAAATTCAGGATTCTTCATTGCTTTTGTTTGGTGGTATTGTGGGTTTTTTTGAGGAGGTGTACATATTACAGAATTTTAAAAAATATTTTTATTTAGGTCTGCAGCTGAAGTTATGTCAACAGTGTGACAAATGGGAACTTTTTTGGTTTACATATTTGGACTTTATTTATAACTTGTATTGAAGCTCTGATATGTATTTTTTTTAAAAATCTGGAGCATGTTGACCAGAGTGGGTAGTTAACACTCTAAAAATATTAAATAATTAAATCCAGAAGTGATTGCTGCCAATTACAGGGACATTATTTAGGAGAAAAATTAAAATAGAAAAGATGAACTGTATATGCTTTTAGGGGGTTGTGTTTGCTGGGTCATATAGAGGGAAAATAATGAGTATTCACTGTCGACATTCTAAGTCATTATGGAAATTAATATAAATGAAGATATTTATTCAGCCCATGCCAGGCCAGGGAAGAGATTTCCAGAAGGTAGGCCAGATGGTTAAGTATGTTTCACTGCAGATCTATGCTGACCCATCCCCAGTGCTCCAGAAGTCCCTGCCGTGTCTCTGAGATACTGAAATCAATAGTAATATCAACTGAAGTTCAGATTGTCAGAGAGAACACAAATCTTTGGCACCTAATTCTTTCACACTTTGAGGAATTTTCTTAGCTCTCTGGGGAGTTGAGTGAACTGAGGACAATCAGAAACTGACAATTCATAAAAGTTTGTTGGTTTTTTTTTTTAAATAGTGCACTTCTGCATCTTTTACTGTAAATTACTCTGTGATTAGCAGATTTTCTCAGCACCCAGAATCACTGGTTTTGATTCTCTTTTTTGAAAGGGCAACTTTTATTTTGATAGCCTTCAGCTGTGTTATTAGCTGAACATCTTGTCTTTTTTAAAATATTTATAAACTTTCAAGAAAACTTTCTGTTAAAAACTAAGCAATACCAGGTTTGCCAGACATAAAGGAACACTGTAACATGCTAGTACTGTAGCAGTGTAATAGCAGACTAAACTAGTACCCACCATAAATTCCATTTCTTTCTTGAAAGCATTTCTTTATGAGACATACTTTCCCCAGTAGAGAACTGTCCTCTTATAAGAGTATTATTGCCAGAATGTCTTTCTGATAGTGCCCTTAAATATTACCTTGAAAAGTAGGATATCTGTGACCCTAACCTGAACACTTTTTAATTGAGCCGTTTTGTGGGGGGTTTTGACATCTCTTTCATTGATGCTATATTATCCTAATCCTCTTTACTTTTTAAAAATTTTGTTTACAAGATATTGGCCTCTAGTCTTAAAGATATTAAGCAGGAAAAGGCTGAGGCACGAGGAAAGTGAACTAGTCACTTTACTTATGCAGCCAGTTCCCAATAGAAGGGTTTATTTAGAAGAAGACTGACTAGGATTACTCAATTTCCTGCTTCATTGAGGATCATGCCATCTTAGTTCCCTTGGCTCTGTGTATAAGGAGCTTAATGAAGAGGGAAATTAATTCTCAGTGGCAACCACCTGTAGCTACTAACTTAATTACTCATGCTCTCAGTCCTCCCTGGCCCCATCTGACTTTGAGAGCATTTGTCACTCATTTAAATCCCATTTTCTGAGCACCCTATGATGCTTCTTGGGTTTCTATTATATGAATGGTATCTAGTATAAATAGGCTACAAATACTTGTGTAATCTTTTGCATCAGGAGTCATTCATAGTTATTTCAATGCAGTCCCTCTGGTCAAGTCTAGGCACTTTGCTGGCTGTCCTCTCTGATGGGACTACTGGACTCCCAGCTACTGCTGGTACCAGGCTGTTATTGGAACTTCAACAACTAAATATAATACTGCAGTCCAAAGAGAAGTACTGAATTAAGACAGGTTTAAACTTAACAACCTGACTATCTGGTTTTAGATTCTTGTGGTTGTGTTCCATATTGTTCTGGGGGTTGTCCAGTCTGACATTTTGCTCATTCCTAGGCCCAATCACAACTGGTAAAGGAAACATTCCATCAATAAATCTCAGAACTTCTGATTTTGAAGATAATATAACTGAATGCATGCTGACAAGCTTGCAATCCCTAAGAAATCTAATCTTACCAATTTTTTAAATATATTAATTTTATTTTTTTTATAGGTTTGCTTGGTTTTGGGTTTGTTTGGGTTTTTTGTTTTGGTTTTTTTGTTTTTGTTCTTTTAACTGATTGGGATAGAATAGTTAGTTTGGGTTGGTTTGCATGTCAAGATTTTGGTAGTGGTGTGTGGAGGGTGGCTACAGGGGTGTGTTTTCTGCGAAAATGCCAGAATCTTATCCCGCGACCAACAGAGCCAATGCCAGACAATTCCATGATAGACCTACATCTGGTCTAGGCAAAGCCCATCAGTGATGGAGTTAGTGCCTCTGGTATAACAAACTTAAGAGGGAAAAAAAATGCACTATTTCAGCTGGAGAGCGGAGTGTGAATATGTGAGAGAAACAGACCTGCAGACACCAAGGTCAATGAAGAAGGAGGAGGAGGTGCTGCAGGTGTTGGAGAAGAGACTGCCCTGCAGCCCATGGTGAAGACCATAGTGGGGCAGGCTGTCCCCTGACCTCCCAAGATAGGTTCACCACAGAGCAAAGATCCACCCGAAGCCATGGAGGACTGCACAGAGGAGTAGGTGGATGCCCAAGGGAGGCTGTGACCCACTGGGATGCCCACAATGGAGCAGTTTTGCTGGCAGGATTTGTAACCCTGCAGGGCGGGTCATGCTGGAGCAGCATGTTTCTGAAAGACTGCACCTCATGGGAGGAATCCAATGCTGGAGCAGGGGAGGAGAGCAGGGAGGCAAGAGTGGCAGAAACAATATGCAATGATCTGACTGCAGCTTCATCTTCCTGTGCCTCTGCAGGGGAAGAGGTAGGCAAATTTGGAGTGAAGTTGAGCCTAGGAAGAAGGGAGGGGTGATGGAGAAGGTTCAAGATTTAGTTTTTATTTAATGTTATCCTACCTCAATTTTATCCTTAATAAATTGAACTAATTTCCCCAAGCTGAATTTGTTTTGCTCGTGATGGTAACCAGTGAGTGATCTCTCCCTGTCCTTACCTCAACCCACAAGCCTTTCATTATATTTTCTCTCCCACGTCCATCTGGGAAGGGGAGTGATGGAGCAGCTTTGGTGGGCACCTGGCATGCAGCCAGGGTCAACCCCACCCATAATCACACACCCCTAGAGGCTACATTAAACACTAGCTGTAACCAGAGAATTAAGTCTCTAGGTGCTTTGATTCAAACACAAAAATGTACATATGGCTAGTTAATATGGCAGATGAGAACATGTTGCATGAAATAAGAATTTGCATGTTTTTCTCGGAGTAACAGAATCATTAGTATATAGTCTGAAGACAGATGCCTGCAATCATTGCTGGCCATCATATCTCCCACTTACAGGCAATTTAGGTCCTTTTCATGACATTAAGAGATGAAAAATCACTTCCTTTTTCTTGCCATAAGTTATTCCATACATAAGTTTTCAGACTACAGGAGGGGTCTTTTTGGATGAAAGCTTTTCTTATCTCCATGCTAAAAGTGTTGCCTGGACTATTTCCATATTTTATAACTAATGTTGATAACAGTGACTAATCTCAGGACTTTCCTCCCTTAACAAGCACCCTAACCTACTTTTTTTATACTTTCAGTATGACTAGTCAAATAGTTCACTAATTTGTGGAAAGTAGTCTGTAAACTAGCTAACTAGATAGTTAGACCAGTGTTTTGGGAGATAAATGATGATGTTTTCAGACACAGAGAAAATAAACTTGCATCTCCTGGAAGTCTACTAATTAATGAAAACCTGATAAGACAAACAAATTTTCTTTCATTAAATACTTTTTTTTTCCTTAATGGAAAAGATCTTTCATGCTGACTAAATAAGGTTTGTTGGCTATGGAATATGGAATCAATGATGTATTTGTTGCTAGTTCTTTACTAAGTAAGAACATAAAGAAGAGAGTTGAACAAAAAACAGTGTTTTTATGTTTTCCAGGAGAACATAGTAAACACCTTGCTTCAAAAAGCAGATGATTTTAGATGAACTATAGACAAGTTAGTCTACCTATATGTTTTCTGAAGCAAGGTTTGAGAATTGTTAAAGATTATGGTTTTCCTGGTTGTCTAACTCAGAATATCAGTGGAAATGAGTTTCCTACATTCATTGCTATATTCACTGGACTAATCTTTTAGCACTCTTTAAAGAGAACAAGAAAACATACTTCTGTTCTGTGGTTGAAACATTTACTTGGGTTAAAATTTATTTCTTCCTGAGGTTTTGGTTTATGAGGAAGTGAGCTGATTTACCCAAAATATCTCATTTTACAGGAAAATCCTAATCATGTTAAACAACATGCATATTTCTTGTGGAAAAGTTGCTCCCTAGAGTATTTGTAGCCTGCCTCTGAAAGAAAAAATACCTTTTAAGAATACTGAAACCATAACTTTTATAAAGGTATGCAAATTTAAAGTTATGCTTGTAGATGTATTTCAGACTTTCAAGCTCAATTCAAGTCTTGCCTACTGTTTGGAAGTATTTTGATGGGAAAATATTCCATTGTCTAAGATTTTCACCGTAAGCTTGTGAGGAAAATTGTGAAGAAGAAGTCCTGTGGCTGCCAACTTGCTTACTTAGGGAGTATTAAAAATCTTAAAATCTATATTAACACAATGTTGCATTTTGGGTTAGTTTCTCCCCATGCTTACTAACAAGTACTGTGGTAAAGTAGTTCTTCCTGCTTGTTATGACAGAGTTAAAAGAAACACGGATCCATCTCACTATTTCCAGAATTTTCATTGCACATATGAAGACAAGTATTTTGTATTATCCATTAAAATAAAATAGAACAAAGACTGAAAAATCCTCCCATCAGTATAAGTGTCACTACATATTTCAGGTTCAACACCTACCTGTGATAAAACATAGCATTAATAAGAACAGCCATAGGATCCTAGAATATGCTGAGTTGAAAGGGATTCATCAGGATCATTGAGTCTGACTCCTGTGCCTGCACAGGACGCCCCAAAGATCACACCATGTGCCTGAGAGTTGTCTAAATGCTTCTGGAACAGTGTCAGACTTGGTGCTTTGACCATTGCCCTGGGGAGCCTGTCCCAGTGCTCAGCCACTCTGTGAGTGAAAAACCTTTTCCTGATATCCAACCTAAACCTCCCCTGACACAACTTCAGGCCATTGCCTTGAGTCCTGTCACTGATCATGAGAGCGAAGAGATCAGTGCCTGTCCCCCTACTTTCCCTCATGAGGATGCTGAAGACTGCAATTAGGTCTCCCCTGACAAATTTATAATTTCATATAAAGAAAAACACAAAAAAAGAGAATTGTATGCAGAAAATACCACACCTTAGAAAAGAGTAAATCAGACTATAATTTTCATTAACATTTTCTTTTTATTTATTCTCTTACAAAGCTTGCAGAAGAATTTTTACCACAGTACTCTTAAAACAGTTCTTCTGTGATTTATTTTCCCTCTAGCTTTTGTAATTCTGTAAATATCTGTAAGTACATTTTCAGAAGAAACAGTCAAAACAGGAGAAAATCCATATATATATATATCTATCTATATATATATATCAGAGTAACAGTGCTGTCAATGAGATGGCTTCAGCTGCAGCTAGGATATCCTAATAGTTTTCATAAACAGTCATTATTAGTTTTTCAATAAATCTTCTGTTTTAAACTGTTAATTCCAAGAATGAAGGAATGAAGGAATGTGAACGGACAGAGGTTTTGGGTTTTTCTTTTTATTTTATGTCTGTTTTTGAGGTGCTGTAATTAACTTTTTAACAGGAACATTTTTTTTTTTTTTGCACACAGTTTTTAACTGCGAATGGATGGTGCCAAAGAAAGTTCTGTAGAGTAAAATAGAGAATGTGTAGCGATAGAGAAAAACAGATTGTAAAGTATATTCTTCCACACTGTGAAATCCTAATGATGACAGATTGCTGTCATCATTAGAGACTGAGCTCTGCTATTTGCCAAAATGATTACACAGCTCTGACAAATAAGCTGGAAATACTTCAGCACAGAATATTTGAGGCAGTAATATACTTCACAACAAAAATATTTGTGTGTATATTAGAACATATAAAGCATCTCAGACTACATAGCTCCTCATGTAAGTCTTCAGATGTGCCGATCTGTCAATTTCTTTAGCTCCACAAGAAACTATTAAAATCTGCCTCCAGCAAACTTCACTTTTCCCACTGATGCTACTTTTACCAAGAATCGTGCATCCTGATCTTGCTCAGCATCAGCTCTCTTCCTTTTCTATTTTCTCACCACCCACTTCCCTTCTTACATTCAGACATCCATCTTTTAACTTTGCTACTGTAGGTGTATATGGCTGAATCGTATGGAGAAGTGAGTTATTTTTAACCCGTTGTCTACACATTTGTGCCCTGGTTAATTGTGAATTTGTGATGGCTTAAAAATGGCAGTCACCTTTATAAAATGGAAAAAGAAAGAACACATGAGAACCAATGTATGTGTTTATGTTTTTTCAACCTTACTGATCTCTTAATTTTTCTTCCTTCTGATTTCCTTCTCCCTTCATACCATCTGTTTCCAATTTTACAGGTTTTTTTCACATGTTTTAATTAGTTAGGATTTTATTTCTTTTACTTAAGTGTTTCTACGAACATTTACCTCAGTAATACTGGTTCTGTTATGACAGGAATATTTTTTCTTATTCTTTATTTTGAAGAACTACTGTCACTATTTCACTGCTATGACTGTTTCCTACCCACAGTTTCCTAGATATCATTTCACACAACTTATAACAGGTCATGAATAACATTTTATTTTTTACAAAATGTTCCAAATTTTCGATGTTAATAATAATTTTATTTGATGTATTGAATTTTGTAATGTTATTCATCTATCCATTGTTTTCTCAGAATCAAAATCAAACATTTAGTTTTGTATTTTCTTTGGCACTGTTGCAATAAGAATGGAACTTTCATGGAGTAGTGCAAACAAAATAGGAATTTTTTAAAGTATTTTTCAACACATGAATGCAAAAAAAGAAGATCAGAAAAACTGTCTAACCAAAACTGAGTTACAGATGGTTATGATCCTATTAGAGAGAGATGCCTCTGCCTGAATCAGGGTGCAAACAAGATCATATGTGGAAGTCAACAATATAGATTTTATTTACTGGTAAATGTGAGGCAGAGAGATAGAAAGAAAGAGAAAAGAGGAGAGGGAGAGAGAGAGGTGGGAGGAGAGAGAGAGGGAAGAGGTCAAGCAGAAGATAGTCACCACTGTGGATCCAGGGCTGCCCTGTTGGTCCTTCTTCAGTCTTCCTAAACCAGTGAGAATCATCTCATTGTGGGAAATTTTAATCTTAAATAATAATTTATTTGACGTTGCACTTAATAAATTTCAAACTGATTTGTTCCTTGAACTGATTGATATGTCAATCAATCCCCCACAATCAGACCTGGCCTTACCACAAGTTAGGAAAAAAAAAGAAAAATTAATCTGACATTAGCTAGAGTAAGTAATGAACGTATTCATTCTCTGATGAATCATCTTATGTTTTTTCCAGTATTTGTTAGGATTTATGGTAGAAATAATTTTGATATCTCATAAATCCCTTTGGCACTTCATGTTGTAATCAGTTAGTGATGTGGGACACTGTATTTGTCACCATTTATCTATACTCATTCCTTTCTTGATATACAACCAGTAACTTGTCTCCTAGTCAAACACTGAAAACAGTGTTAGAAACACACTCCAAGAATGTCAGGTAAGTGAGGACGGCTCTTGTTATGCACCAGTCACAGGGAGATTAGTAGGTATATGTATAAGATACAGTTTATTAATTAAAAAACAAAAACCACTTGGTTTCCTACTAGAACTACAAGACAGGGAAACAGCAGGTATTGAGGGATCATGTTCTCATTTCAACAGTCATGTATTTTGCCCAAGATAGCTCACAATTTTAAAAAGAAAAAAAGTTTGCCACTGAAACAGAAAATGAACCTTTCATATTTACTTTTGGAAATGGTTGCTTATTCGTTCTCAAAATGGTACTGTTGCTTTAGACATATGAACTACTAAACTGGGAGTTTTGTCTTTACTTAAATGATCAATTAGCTGTGTCATATTTGTGTCCTCTAAGCAAGTTAACAGTTAATTTATAATCAGTAAAGCATATGTAATTAATTTTATGTTTCTTTCCTCTATTCAACTCACAACACAGTAACAGCTATCAATCCATGGTCTCTAACTCTTCCTTCAAAAGCCATATTTTCAATTTATCAGCATCTGAAAGTATAGAGCTTCTATATAGTTCTAGTCATTAAAGTCTATACCTATCTTTATGTCTTGATTTAGTTTCCACGCTGTATCTAACTTCATCTATGATTATTAATAATTTGTTAGAACTTATCTTTACCTTGAGTCCTTTATAGGGCCCATTACAATAAGAACTGGGCTCTCTGTGCTTGTCTGTAATAATACTGAAGGACACTACAGAAAGGGATCCCCCTGGGTCTTTCACTCCTATCTCATGCTATAATAGCTACTAAATCTTACTATACAGTACAAAAAATACAGTAGCATGGGCTAGAAAGTTTAGGAAACTAATAAAAAAAAAAAAAAATTAAATGACTGTAAAACAGCAGAAGGTGTCCTGCTCATGGCAGAGGGTTGGAACTAGATCTTTAAGGTCTCTTCCAACCCAAACCATTCTCATGGTTCCATGATCATGCCTAGGTTTTAACAGGACTTTGGCAAAGTTCCATTGCTTAATTTAGATTCATAGTCTGGGAAACATCTTAATGCTAGGAAACAATGATGTGTAGGCTTGAATTCTAAAATGTAATAAAGTTTATAACTCACATGAAATCTGGTAGCATATTCAAGCTTTTTATTTAAAGCTGCCAATTTATAAAATGGATTTTCAAACAATGTTATTGTTTGATCTTTATTTCTGAGTGACAACCACAGTTTCATTTTTAAGCACAAATAATATAGAAAAAATATTTAAATAAATGAAATGTGAATGCTATTATCAGTGAACAAAAGCATGTTACATAGAATGGAATAACTAAGATAACTGTGTGGTCACTGTCGTCACATAAGCAGCAACCAGCTGGAATCAAGACAATGTTTCGGTCATTTGAATGACCAAATTTCAATGCCATAACAAAGGCTAGGAAAGGAACAGAGCCAGGAGGACTAACAGGAATCATATGATGTCTCAGTCATGAGAATACAATGGGCATTGCACTGGTGATTAAACATGAATTGACTCAGTGGAAAATACAAATATCCTGATAGCCTTGTTTACAAAGCTGAGTGGTTTCGTCTGAAATTAATGCAACACTACTCCACATAAGTAAATTGGTCAGACTAGAATAGATGAATAGTAGGCATGATTTCTTTGTAAATAGTGTTAGTTGTTGGCAAAAAAAAAAAACCCAACATGTTCACTAATGGACTTTTAAGGATCAGGAGTGTTTAGATAATAAAGAAAGCTATTAGGACTTGGTTTATTTCTGTTGTTTTATAATGCAGTTCAGTCACACCATTTGTAAGATTTTAATCTTCAAGGTCCCACATATTTATGCAAAATATATTAATTCATTAACTATTAATAAAGACAAAAATGTGATCGTATAATCATCAACAAATTGAAACAGTATCTTTTTTTGTCTCATAAAATTAAGATGCAGATGAGCAACTAGTCAAAATCTATTATCCTACATTTTTAATATGAGAAGTGTTACCATGGTGATTGCAATCTTGCTGCAAACCTACAAAAAATGCATAAAATTTTGTCCTCACTCTTCATGTCTGAATCATAAAACTCTTCAACTGACTTAACAATAATTTTACTGGGTTTTTAACTTGAACAGGGCTATATTCTATATTAGTAAAATATCTTTATTACTTATAGCTTGTCAATAACTGTGATAGTCATATCTTCATAGTCTGTGTTAACAATTTTTCTTCCTTTTTTTCATTTAACACCATTCTTTCTTTCTTAACAGTCATCTACTAAGATGATTTTTAAATTCATATCTCAGTGTATGCTAATAAAGCCACTGGAAGTAGTTTGATCTCATCCAATTTTTGATGATGAAAACCTAAATGGTTTAACTTCATCTTTTTTTCTGCATCACTCATGAGGAGAAATAGGCATTTTTCAAAGTTCTCAAAGATAAGTATTTTAATTTTTTTCTTTGGGTTGGATGGAAAGGTTACATTTAAATCTAACGAGCTAGACCTTAGATTGCTCTTTTAGATGGATGAAATGAAACCAAACTTCAATGATTGTGTAAAAAAATCTGTGAAGTTGATTTTCATTTTAATTAAAATTTTCATGCAAATTTCAATTATATGCTAAAAACTCTGTTAAATTTTCTTCAATACATAGTATGTAAACAAGTTCAGATATACTGTTATAGTCTACAACCACAAAAAATACCTGGATCTGTCTGGACATGTATTTCTGCGTGGTGTTTTTTGTGGATTTTTGCTCAGTTTAATTTTTTTTTCCATTAACTGATGTAATCTTTTAAAGTGAATGGAGGATATTACTGTCTAAACTGTCAGGAGAAAACTTTTTAAAAGACAGATGCTATCTAGTTAAAGTTCTGTTTCATTTAATATTTGCATTACAGATTATATCACTTTGCTTTTTGGGGTGCATATACAAATGCTTGAGATGAGGCTATTGAGCACATTTGAAAACTCTTTTTTTTCCCCTGCTGTTCCTTCTTTTGTAATTAATTGGGTTCTACACTGATTTTCTTAGTTAACATTCTTTATGTTTAATGATGCAGAGAAATACTGATGGTAGTTTGCTTTTAGTACCTAGCTCTCACATGTTTGTTAATAGTAATGTCTGCAGGACAAGAGCTGCAGTCAGGAGAATGGAATATCAGGAAATGTGATGGATCTACAAAAATTATATTTATTCATTTTTTTTTAATTCATCCTCTTATTATATATTCAAGTTCAAACTCTGCAGAAAGTTATTAGAAGATTCTCAGACTATTCAACATTTGATCTTAAATTCAAGGAAGTTAATTCAACATTTTCAAGGCATGAGGAAGTAAATAAAAGCATCCTATGATAAAGTTTTTTGGTGTGCAACTACACATAGAACTGGGATTCCTGTACTAAGTTCTTACAGGTTTGAGGTCTGGAATTAAGTTCTATTTTTTCCCCAATTATTTAAGGTAAGCAGATTTTAGGATTTGGAAATCATGAAAGAAAAAAAAAATTTGCATTTTCCATAGGAACAACTTTAGAAAAAGACAAGAGAGACAAGGTAATCGTATGCTTTTATTTCCTGCAGAGATTACTTATTTTAGATGGAAATGCATATAATTAGCTGATAGGTAAAGGAACAATAAATTTTTTAATCCAGTGATAGCACTATTTTCTGAAATTAGGTACATCAGTTAGGGATAATGAAGTTCAAAAGATATCATAAATCAAAGTTTAATTTTTTTTACTATTATTTTCATTAATCAAGAGAAATCAAATTTATTTTTTATCATGATTTAACCTGAAGTATCAATGAAGTACTATGCAGCCTCTCACTTCCTCCCTGTCAGTGAGAAGGAGAATCAGAAATAAAAGGTGGGTTGAGGTAAGAGCAATTTACTCACTGAAAAAAAATGTTACTACTAATAAGTTAATAATATTAATAAGGAGAGGGTGAGGCAGTAACAGGACCCAAGGTAAACAAGTGATGCACAGTGCAATTGTTCACTATCCACAGAGTGATGTCCAGCCTATCCCCAACAGGGATCAGTCCCCCTTCCAAGGAACTCCCTCAGTTTATATACTGGGCACGACACTCTGTGTTATGGAATACCCCTTTGGTCAGTTCAGGTTCGCTGTCCAGGAGCTGGCCATGCTCCCTCCCAGCTTTTTGTGCACCTCCTCACTGACAGATGATAAGCACTACTTAGCAACAACTAAACCATCAGTGTGTTACCTACATTATTCTCATAATGAATCCAAAACACAGCCCTGTACCAGCTATTCCGAAGAAAATGAACTTTGTCCCATCTGAAACCAGGATATTTTTATTAGTGTATACAGTGTAAACTTTGAAATTTATTATGGTTTTATTCTAAATACTAACTTTCTTATTGTCTGAGGTTCTTTAAGTAGTTTACTCACCATCTAATCTGCAGTATCTGAAAAGATTAGGCTTATACATAACTATATGCTTTAAATCAATCCTCTGGTATTCCTAAGAGGAACTTTCTAAATCTGCATTGCCAATACGCATTGTCTCTCATGTTTCAATAGCAATTATATTAATTCTAAAGTGAACATACTTAGATCTTGATTGTCCTGTTTATGGTTTTATAGAACTCTTTATAGAAATCTGTGTTGATACAAATTCTGGTCATTATCTTCCCAAGCTCTATTTATTCTTTGAGGGTTTTGACTTCATTAAAGTTTAAATTTATTGTTCAGTTCATCATTAGTTAAAGCAAGACAGTGAAAATTATAAGGATGCTCCAAGTGCAAATTAATAGTTGCAATAGGCAGAATACAATCTTATTGTCATGGCTTTCAAAGCTCATGCTGGGTTGGGAAATCCAGATGTTGGTGGATGCTTATTCACATGACAACATTTACAAATGTGATTGTCCACACAAACATGGATTGCAATCACTAAATGAATAAATGATTGTTTACTGAGTTTCATAAGAACAAAAATAAGGACTATGTATTGCCTAGGCACAATATGTATAATTATATAGATACTCTAATAAAACAAAAACATAGATTAGAGACACAGGAACTCAAAAAAATTTTGAACATATATTCCTCAGCAATTGTCTAGGTTTATACAATAAAATGTTACAATACAAATTTGTATAATTTTTTTAATAAGGATTTCCTTAGGTTCACTGATAGTTTTTTTATTATTATTATTATTATTCTGTAAGGATTCAGAAAAGTTAAATACATTTGACACAGAAGATTGTAATGATTTAAATCTGAGACAGCCTTTCTTCAAAATAATAGTAATAATTGAGAGAATTAGCTGTATTTTAAAAATTTACTGCCTTGTGTGAAAGTTTTCTTCTTGTATAAGCAAAAAATACCATTAAAGCATGTGTATCTATTCATCCATCTATCCAAACATTACTAATAAATTGTTTTATTTAGTTTTGCAGTAATGCATTTGAAAATATCAGTGAATGAATAAAAAACATATTAAACCTATTAAAAGAAAGAGGAGCGGCAATGAATTTTTCACTAAATAGAAACACTACTAATTCTTTTGTCACTATTGAAACAGTGGACAAAATAGAATTTGATTGCTAATCCCAGTTGAGGTCTGTTTGTGTAGGTTACAATGGTCTCTCAGAGACTGTAGTAAAATGTCTGTGATTCATTTAAAAGTATTGGTTTTCCTCTCTTTTCTCTGCATTGGATGACTAAATTTTGTGGGGTATGCCCAGCCCCTGCCGTGGAGGGATCTCTGCTGAGATAAGAGACTTTGCAATCACCCAGCAGGACTCCCTGGAAAGGCAACCACTTCTTTGGTCACGGGGAGAAAAGACAGACCCACAGTCCTTTAGGAGACCCTATGCAGATCCCTTGTAACCCATTGGTCTTCACCCATCCCCTGTATCCCTATAAAAGCTAAGGCCTCTGCCCCTGTGGGAGAGGCAGCTCTCATCCCTGGCTTTCCCCTTCGCCGGAGTACGGACCAACAATAAAGCTGCCTTCGTGTGGAACCAGCCACACGAGCCTCTCATCTCTCTCTCTGGTCTGGCTTGGCCTGGAGGCTGCCCGCAACAAAAAAAAAAAAGACACCATGAGTCCAGTTCTTGGAGCCAAGCATAAAAAGCCATCAAGTGGCTGTGATTGTTGTGGTATTATTCAAACCGCTCCAGCTAAGGATTATATTCTCTTCATTTATCCCTGTAGTCCTTGCAGTGTTTAAGCAATCAAACACCCCAATCAGTCATCTCAAAGTTTAAAACATTCACACCTTAGATCTTATATTTCCTGTTTGCTCTTGAGATGGTTGTGCCTCTGGTTGGGCTTCCTTTGGAATTATGGCATTTAGACACTCAACAGCACAATCAACAATAACAAACACAGAAACACATGAGGAAATATAGGAAATAAAGAAAATATAGGGTGTAATATAGGCACTGAGTACTCTGCATTGACTGCTCTGCATGAGACATTAGCACGACAAAGGCTGATGTACCAGTAACTGCAGTTCTCAGCTGTGGTCTGCAGAGACTTGGCAAGTTGACTCCTACTGGCTTCTGCTTCTTTCTGTCTAGAAAGAGAAAACTGCACAAATAACTGAAAAATAAGCAGAGATCCTAAAGATCCCAAATCTCTGAAGTAAGGAACACTAAGACTTCAGGAGTGCAGTTTGCATCTTTATGCCAAGCAGTGTTAGAGTTTATAATATATTTATCATCTCAATATGTTTCTATAATATAATGACTCCCATCAGATTCTGATATGGTAAGCAATTCTATAGAGCAGAAAGGACAGTTTAATTTATCTGTCATTCCAAGTACTAACAAAAATGTTTCTATGGCATGCATAAATGTACATAATGTAATCTAACTAAAGCCCCCAGTTATGCCAGCAGCTTGAGCACATTCCTAATCTGCTGAAAATGCTTCTTGGTCTTCTGGCAAAACAAATCATTCATAGATGATGTTACAAATGGTAAGACAATAAGAAAACATGATCTCTGAGAAACAATCAGGTTTATTTAGATGAGAAAGGAAAAAATGGGGAGGAACACAATAATAGCTCTGCAATATATTCAATGTCTTCATAAAGCCAACAGTGAAAACTACTTCTTGTCTGCTCTGTGTGCTTCATTGAAGTAGTTTTAATTTGAGAGATGTGACTTCTCTGTTTTCAGAAGTCTGAATCTAGTGAATTCTGACATTGCTGGGCAACCAAAACATGATTTTAACTCCTTCACCATGCCTGTTACTTAACACAAAAAATGGTTTAAAATTACTATGAGACAAAATAACACCAGTAAAATGTTAGTGGACATGATTTGACAATAATGAAAATACACCCTACTCAGATTTAATCCTCCCCAGGGTAACTTGGATGACCATCAAACATAAGAATTGCAAACAATTTGGAAATAAATAAATAGGCCAGGTTACTCTTATGCAGAAATAGTAGAAAATTACTACGAAGAATGGACAATATATTTGTCAGCTTAAGTATAAATTTGTACTTGCAGCAGATATCTATCTATATATCTATCCATCTATATAATCTATATCTAGATCTATCTATAGATATATATAATTTATACATTTCAAGATAATATTAAAAGCATCAGTCATTACAAAATGTAAAATATGTAAAAAGAATTTACAATTCTACAAATTACAAAATGTAAAAAATGTAAAAATAATGTAAAAAGAATTTAAATGCATTGTAGTGGAGAACTTGTGCTCATTTCAGGATTTCCATTCTTTTTCTTTTAAACATAATTTCTCACTGTCTCTCAGTTTCAGTTTGATGAGTGCAATTTTATTCCTAACTGACTTAGTAATATACTTTGAAGCAAAAAATAGATTTAGACACAGGAGGTTTTTTTCTTTATTTTTTTCCCAATAATATTAAATTTCATGTTAGAATAATTTTCCTTCCTGGTTCCTTCCTATTTTATTGTGTGGTTACAATTTTAACCAAAATCTTTACCTCTTAAAATTCTAACCAAAATATGTTACTTTGACATCTAAGTTTCCCCAGCTGAGATCTGGGGAGGCAGGCTGAAATGCTCATATAATGAAGAGTTTTATCACTGTGCTGTTTTCTCATTTCCACCGCTGTTGGCACTTCTAGATAAAAATAAATTTGATAGTAACAGTACAATTACATGTACATCCAGTTCTGCCTGATTCACAAGGTTTCATTCCTGGGCCTCAGGTATCATTCTGTGTCTATGTCCTTCTACAACAATTTTTATTTAGGAATCATTAAAAGTTCAGTATACACATTTTCCTTGTCATTACTATAAACTAAAGTTTAACTAAAACTGTTTTAGGCAATAGTAACTTGTCTGCTGGACAAATGCTATCACAGCTATCAAAGTAAGATCAGAGCAATGAAAAGTCAATGGCCTTTTGCTAGTATTGACGGAAATAATATTTCCTATGCTTTATGATGCCAGAACAGATTAAATTGAATGAAGTTTTCATGCTACATTCCTTGTCATTCACAGTTTTTCAAATTACTCAAATATACATTTCATCTGCATAAATTAGGTGAAGACAAATATTTGATAAAATTTGGGCTTCAGTCCTGAACAAAAAGGAGACTGAAAAATGAAAGAATATGATAAAGAAAGATCTATTCTTTTTTTTAAGACAATCATTAAAATCAAATTAGAAATGACTGACTAAGCCTTGGCATCAAATTGATGCTGTATTATTTCTAGGAAGCAGGAATGGCCATATTTTGAATTGTCTAAAATTCTCATTTTTGTCCTCCAATATTTTGTATGACTTCCAAAAGCCTTAATATTTCCCTTCTTTGTTCATTTCTTTTACATTTTCTATTATTAATGAAAACCAAAGTCCTATACAATACACTTATGTTGTTTACAAAATGTATGTTTAGTTTTTCTCTCTTAAATATTAAGGTATATCTATAGAGAACGTGTGTAAGAATAACACAGAGGGCATGTAATAGAAAAGTAACTGTTTTCAGTATTGTAATTATTTTTTAGACAGATGTGCAATATGCAAGTTTGTGCTGGGGACTAAATGTAATTTACATGCATTTGGCAATCAATTTTCCATCTGAGAATCAGTCAATAGCTACTTTAAGTTACTGATTTTTTTTATGATGCCATGTAATACAATGGGCATGGTGTTTCTTCTTTCACACCAATCACTTTGGAAATTCATAAGCAATTTAGCTATATTTTTATATGGGCTACAGTTTCATTAGTTATTATTAGACAATTTAAATTGCAGAATTTAGCATATGAGGCAAGAGGACATCAACACTGTTTTGGGCAGTGGTGGCTCCAAGAATATAAACAAAGGATCAACACTAATAATATTTCTTCCCAAGACAAAATAAACATATTTGGTTTACTTATTGAATGTTCAGTGTCTGAAGTAGCTATGATATTAAGGAAAAGAGAAATGGCAGGGAAGAATTATTAAGTTTAAAAGCCACTTCATCAAATGCAGAATCAATAACTTTCCCAGTGACAGAATATCAGAAAAGCAAAATTGTGAGAAAAAAAATCACCGATTCCCTTTCCATGCCTTAATTTCTTCCTGGCAAGCGTGCTCTCTATGTCCCTTACGTCTTTTTTTTTTTTTTGTTTGTTTTTTTAATATATCCAATGTGTTAGAAAGAAAGGTATAGAAGAGAATCATAATCACAAAGTAAAAGGTAGATCATACTATTATGTCAAAATAGGATGTAGTAACAGCATAATGATACTACTGCTCTGCAAATAATATTATCATTTCAAGGCTATGTGAAAGTATTAAGCCCAAAGAATAACTAATAAGCCAAGTTTTGAACTTACTTATTGAAGTAAATATATACCCTAGTTCATGAGACTAACATTGGATACTTTTACTCCTAATTTTACTGCAGATATAAGATGCAATGTTATTCTGATCCTTATTCAGCTTTCACAGAATGGGAGATTTTTTGACCTGATTCTAGTAAGGTTAAATAAGTCTTTGATAGAACAGAGGAAAAAATATAGGCTGTAACACTGTTTAGTGTTATATTTTAATTAAATTGTAAAGGTTTAGTTGTATTGAATCTTTCTAGTTTAGTAGGGAGAAATATTTCTTAAACTTTTAGAACATTTCAGAAAACAATTAGATTTGCTTATTTTATTAATTTTATTTGTCTATTTTTCTGTGTTACAGGAATGGACAGTACAGACACAAGTATGGCCCACATGTATAATTTTCTGTATTTTATCCTCTTTAAATTTTATCCTCTTTATGCTGTTGTATAGCACCACAATATTAAAATCATAATAATTTATTTGGAACAAGTTGTTGAAAATAATTATTTTGCTAAAGAAAGAAGTAAGCTAGTGACTCATTGCTACATGTTTGTGGATTATTTAATTTTTGTACATGAATTTTCAGTGGTGACCTTTTTCAGCTATTGAATGGAATTACTGCTTACAAGACCTGTCAGACTAATGGCAATAGAAGCATATATTATGTGGCAGCAGTGTCAAATCCTTGACTCTTCTGTTCTAAGGAACCTCACCTCTACTGGAGATTGCTCAGTGAAGTGAGATCATTTTATGTTCATAACCATTCCTATTTAGGATCTTTTTATACTGTTTTTTTATTTTTTTCCAGCCTGCTGATCATTGTTCTAAATCATCGCTCTTGTACAATAATCATGCTACACATTAGGAGGGCAGGGGATCAAAACTACCCATGGAGGACCTGTGATCCTCCCATAAAATGATAAAGAAAAACCATAAATGTTATGCTGTATGTGAACTGATACCATGAATAATAAAAAATTCATGGCTAACAATTCTATCCAAACTGTTTAATATCCTGCTTATTAAAACAGACAATACAGAATTACACTAAGAATTTCATAATATACCTTAGTGCCAAATTTAGGATTATACAGTTAGATTAACGGAGAAATTATAGAAATTAGAAATGAAGAAATTTTCATGGTATTTTTCTAAAACATTTCTGGTTTCTTGTGCAGATGTAGGCAGGCATAAACTTTGGAATTCCATTGAGTGATTTAGAAAATGGTATGAGAAAAGGACTTTACAATGGAGACATAGTGGTTTTGCTTTAGCCAACAGCTAGTAGATGGTCAGTATCTCAAACCAAAGTTCTACTAGTCTGCTGGCACTAGAAATGTAGTGGGAATGGTTGAAGTCATAAAACCAGACAGAGGAAAGAAACCTAAATGAAGAGGTCAAATACACCATTAAATCAGTATACACCTGGGCATATATACAAAACTCTTCCCCCTGCTTTCTCCCTCTCCCAGTAAATATGAATCATTTAAGGGAATAAAAAGTAGACAAAAGAGGTAGGTCATTGTTGACCACCATTTGATTCAGGTGAGCTAAAAAACCCAATAAATTATTCCTGAATTATGGTTTAAAGAATGAGTAAAGAGCATAGTAAAATGTAAAAGTGGTGCAGTAGAATTGCACATACAAGCTTGTATGGAATTTGAAAAATGTCTGTGTAAAGAAGTCTATACAGTTTAATCCACTCCATTTAAAAAAAAAAAACCCACAAATATTCCAGTTTG
>NW_008236769.1:153575-165223 GCF_000691975.1 Corvus brachyrhynchos
TTAATAATGTAGTAATAACTAGTAACCAAAAAGCTTAGATGTATAGAGATGTCTCATATGTGCTTGATGTGTGAAAAGTCTCGGAGGGATATAAACAGTGCATGCACCAGTCATTAAGTACTTGGAGGAAGATGGTTCTTCTATGAACAGATGTTTTTATAATTATGTTTTTTATAGGGATGATCTAAAAATGGCAGGTATGAGAAATAAAAAGGAAGGCTGGAAAAAAAAATCTGACATTATGGTACCCTATTTAATCTTTTGATAGAGGATGTTGATAAAATTGAAAGCATTTTTGATAAATAAATGATTGTAAAAATAGTAGTAATTAAAAAAAAAATTTTTTTTTTGTTCTTCTATTTCACCCTAGAGGGATGCTTTCACATAGTAGTAGCAACTTTGCTAAATAAATTTATTTAGTGATAAAAAGTACTGTGCAAGAATCAGAATAATTACTTTCTAGAATGTCTCTGATATGAGTCATTTCAATGATCTGCAGCATTGAAAAAGCAACTATGAAGGAGAAAGACATAGCTGTATAACAGAGGAACATGTCTTTGAAAATGTCTTCACTAGGTAACCCACTCCCAGCTCTCATTTGTTAGTAAAATATCCAGGACCTCAGAGAAGTTCAATCCATGAGACTTGAACTCCCCACTGGTATTGAAAAATTCTGATATTTATAGTCAATCTACAGCAAGTTTCATCTAACCCACATAATCTTTAGCAAAACAAATAAATGAAAATATAATTAAAACAATCAACCAAATATTTCAATCAAACAATATATGTCCAATGTGCATCACAGTTTTGTTATAATATTAGACATATGCTCAACTATTGAAAAAAAGGGTACAAATATGATGGAAGTTTTGTAATATTGTCAATACTGAGTTTCTCTTGAGGCAGCTATAGCTTTTTTCCCCTATCAAGCAATTTCCAAAGCGTAAGTTCTACTTAAATGAAAACTATAGCAAACTTTCTTGGTTAATGAGATTCCATGTTAATCCCCCATGCTGCAAATCAATTATTTAAAGCCTTTCACAGCTAATGAATCATATAGTACTTTCTGATTAATGCCAACAAGCTAGTTGTAATGCAGTGAAGCAATCAACGGTCTTAACCACTCTGTTTTAAGAATACTTCTCGGTGGCTAAAGAAGAAATGACGCAAAATATTTTAAAATAAAGTATTTTTGCATAAGAAAAACACGGACCTCAAACTGCAGCAGAGAATATATTGTCATGCTTACTAGTAAAAGACTAAGAGCTGTTATGTATTAATTGCAAATTCTGCAATGCAATAGTCAAATATCAATAGTCAAATATCAATGCTTAGCATTTTTCAGGAAAGCCTTTTCTACTGAAGCATATATTATACTGACTGTTTCTCACTAGGTGTTGATGAAATAAAGTACTGGTACTATAGTAGAAATATAGTATAATAGCAATATTAAGTGTTCCAGATATTTTATTAATTTAAGTAATGTAAGTCTGTTGTTTCTCAACTTATCTGTGATGTATTGTGGTCAATATTCTGCAATGACGCCGAATGAGATTTTCTTGGGAAATGTGTGTAGTAATGATGTTACTGAGGAAAGAACTTTGGGATAATAAGGAAAAAAGATAACATGGTAAATTACTAGTATCCAGGCAACAAAAGTTTATGTGCTAAAATCTGTCATTTAAAAGAAAGGTGTTTAGGTACTGTGCTGGTTTTGGCTAGGAAAGAGGTAAGTTTCTTCACAGTGACTTCTATGGGGCTATGTTTTGGGATTGAGACAAAAGCAGTGTTAACACAGAGTGCAGACCACTTTGTGGGGTGCCTGGTACACCTGGAATCAGTTACCTTAGGGATGGTAACAGAGCCCCACCATTTGCTATGGACTGATACAGAGTGCACGGAACAGCATGAAGGTCCTGAACACCTGCAATATATTGATGACATCATTGTGGGGGGTTTCATGGTTTATGAACAATGCAATCAAGCACCACACAGCTGTTTGCTCACTTCCCCACCAACAAGTGCGGAAAACCAAAAAACTCCAACACAAACAAAACCGCCAAAACACAGAATAAAAGGGAAATAGGATAAAGACTAGAGCTTTATGTAGTGCTGGACACATGGAGTTACCAGTTTGTGAGTTTTGTCTTTTACTTGATTTGAGAGAAATAAAAAATAAATCAAGGTATTAGACATACATTGATCCCAGTACAGCCAGCAGCAAAGAGGGTGTTTAGTATGAACAGTCAAATGAGATAAAGTATGAAGAATATGAAACTATGAAAATGAAGTACTGATTATGGGGTATTTTTATTTTCCTAAAAAATATTTTTGTATTTTTACCTGACTACAGGGCATTTTCTATTAAATTGAAAATATAGGGCATTTTCATTTTTTAGTATGAAATATTTGTGTATTTTAAAACAAACAGATACAAATTTATATGTAGAAATTGAATATCTTTTAGTGATAATCATGAGTAGAGACTCTTGTACTTAATTTAAAAACATTTAGGAGATTTTGATTGAATTTTGTTCAACTTTATCTTCATTCAGAGAAGGGCTTAAAAAGGACATATAATAAATGAAAACTCTTCTTAAAATTTGTCTTAGGCAGATAGCTAAGAAATAGTCAATGAATTCCTTAGCAAGGATCTGCTCCCAGATACCTGAACTCATTCACTAATTCATTATTTCCTGGGACTACTCAGGAGTAAGGCAAGCAAGACCATTATGCTTTTAGCAAATTCGCAATTGTATTGTGCACTCATGTCACTAGTAGGTATTTGAGCTTTATTACTTTTTTCCTTAGTAAGGGAGGCTGAATAAAACCAATAGTGATTCCATCATCTTTTGGAAAATTGTCGATGTTTAGGCCAATGCCAAAGAAGGTCAAGGTAAACTTAATCACCACAGCACAAAGGAATTGTCACCCATGTCATTTATGGCAACAAAGTCCATAGGACATTCAGTCTGGGGGTACTTCTATCTCTGGAGCCAGCAACTGTGTAATTGTGGGATAAGAATGGTGAGCAACGTGGAGGACCATAAGTCTGGTGTCTAGTACTACTCACATATGGAAGTTAACAGCTTGGCTGCAATATCTGCACCAAAGGACTATTTTTGTCTTTCAACAAATTCTTCTGGTGGTTCAAAAAGAGAAATAGTGCAGGAAGATACAGAAAAGATAGTCTGTAAGAGGTCTACACATTAGCTGTGTCACTCTTGAGAAAAACACAATCCAGCAGCTCCTAGATAGCCCAAAGACTGCGACAGGAGAAAAAAAAGAAAAAGCGCAAATAAGTTATTACGAAAAACATTAAGCATCTGAATGAAAAAAATTGAAAATATTAAAAGCATTTTCTTTCAATGTTGTTCTCACATTATTTTGCTAGTAGTTTAAAGTTTTCTACCTAAATTATAAAAGCTTTTGAAAAAAATCTATATCTAATTACTTTTTTTGAAAGATCTCTCTTTTTCATGCACTCAGAAAAATCTCGTCAATCAATTATCTAAATATTATCAAATTAATAATAACAACAACTATTTTGGGGTGTTATTCACAAAGGGACTTAAAATGAACTGAAATATTAAATATGATAAAATTTATGTGTTAATGTAAAAAATAATTCCTTCCATCCTTTTTAAAATCACTTATTGTGCATTTGACCCTATAAATAAATATATTATTACAGAACATTAGGTGAGGATGATGGTTACTATAAGAGTTAGGGAAACTCAGCAAGATAGCAAATAATTGAAACTTCAGTAGTGTGTAAAATAAAATGAGTTTGATTCATTCTATGACCATAAAGAACAAGGTATTTTCTGCAGTGAAAAGTCATACATAAAACAGTACCACAGATGCAACTTTTTAGAGGATTCTGACTTTTTTGCCTTGAAAAAATTTTTATAGCTCCAAAGATCCTAGCATTTTTAAAAATGAGTTATTCCTATGAGGGTGAATATTTTAAAGTAGATCTAGATGTTGATGGTGTGGGAGGCTTGACATTTTGAAGTTTCTACTGACCAGGCAGTAATTTTCAAATAACTTATTAAAAGAATTTAAACTACTAGACTGAAGGGCAGAGAAGGAACCTACCAAAAAGTTACTGAAATATAAGCTTAAATGGGGTGAACATAGGGATAGACACTCTTTAAGAGATGTTTTCCCCTAGGATTTAATACTGACTTACCATATGGTATAAAGAATGTGATAGGTCTGCACTTATAAGGAACAGTTCTTACAGGGCAACTTTTCTGGAACTGTCAAGATCTGTGTTTTGATGAATATAACTGGGACAGCTTCTTAACATCATGTGAAGGTATAATATAATTCATGGATGTTTGCTTTACTTTCTCTATTTATTTTATTAAATTTATCTGACTGGCAGTAGAGACAGATCATAAAACAAGTCAACTAATCAAAACAAAGTCATATGACTACTTTGTGTGAATGATAAATGACTTCCATACAATTCAAATGTTTTTGCTGCTATTTTTGCTCAACACTCACTTATTATGAGAATTGAGATGAAGGAGTGAAATAAACTAAAGCCATTCCTTGTTTATATGGAATCATGTGTGCCTCTGTGTGTGAGGCATAAAGGAGTGGAAGGCTTAAACAGTGTAATTGTTTGTATGTTCTTGTGATAATTTTTAGTAATTAAGTACTGCACTCAAACTAACATATATACTTATAAAAATTCTCATTACCTCTAGAAGGTAGTGTTATCCTCTTTTTTATAAGTATGGAATTGAAGCCAATTAGTCTATTTTTGCTCTAAAAAGTCTTGAAATGTTTACTGGGGATTGCCCTGAAATAAAAATACTGCCTAGCAGCTTTTAAGAAAATTAGCTTTTGGTGAAAGTTGCCCAACAATTTTTCCAAATTTGGCTTTTCTACTGAGATCTGGATTCTGCCTTTCTTTCTTCCTAGCAGCAGAGTGTATATTTGCAAGAGATATACAGTACTGCTTAATCACATATGTGGTGTGATTTAAGAAACCTATGTTAACTTGATTAACTCTGTTAATTGATCATATTCCAAAAAACTGGTGGTTCTATTTAGATTTTATTCTGTAAAAATTAGAATATACTCAAGCTCAAATTAAAAGAGGCATTTGCAATACAGTAAAGCTTAGCATATCATACATCTAAAACTGCAGTCAGGCAGCATCACTTCACAAAGATAAAATACATTAGGGCATATGCACTTTTGACTGAGTGATTGGGACACTGAAATAACACATATCTGTTAAAGTTTGGAGACATAAAATGAGGCCATAAATAAAACCTCTGAAGAAATATTTGCACAGAGTTAGTAGTTGGGGTGTGTGTGTTAATGTCTCTAGTTCTATCCGTGTTACTTACCCTGCAACCAAAAGAGCTATTGAACTATAAAATGTATGAATTGAAATTGCTTTTAAGGACAGCATCAGTATTATAGAGCCCCAGTACTATTGTAAATCCATGAGGACCTTATGAAAAAGAAAAAATATCGAGGGAACTGTTACATATATATTTGTTGTTTGTATAGAATTATACCAGTTTTCATGATTGAATTTATCTTTTAAAATCCACTTTTTCAAAAGAATGCTATGGAAAGTTTAGAATTATTTTAGTACCTCTGCACAATATTTCTTTTTTGAACTGATCTGTAAAGCTCCATTGATCTCCACATATTGTAATAGGGTAGGCAGATTCAGATATCCTGCATCCTTGCGTAGAAATGACGCAACTGGTTTTACCAGTACATTCTAAGATTAGACTGCACAATTAAAAATACCTACTGTCTATATCTGCAAGAGAGTTTAGAGGAAACTAAGAAGGAAGAGAGGCTTTCCTTTCATAATCAGTGCAGAAATCCAGATCTACTAAAACACTGAGTGGAATTACATGTTCTTATGTCAGTATGCAGTTTTGTCTCTTAATATTTAATTGGATTCAACTATTCAAGTCAGAGTATATCTGAGCATGGGTTCATTAAGGATAGAAACTGAAATTCATTATTTTAATGTATCAATGGTATGTTCATCCTGCTCAGTGCTGTTTCATGCCAGATATGCTGATTGTAAGTAGCAGCATTTCCATGTTTTTACAATATTCTCTTTGTCTAACACACTGCTTTCACACTCATATGCTTGCTTGCTTCTCCTGAGACAGGCAGGATATCTTTCTGCAGCCTCACTTTGCACCACGAAGACTTAACAAAAAAAATGACATTTTAGCATGGTATAAGTCAACAGTGTTGATCACAGGATAGTTTCTTTTGGTAAAGGATTTCTGTAAAACAGAATCTATTCTGTAAATCAACTGCCAAATATGGATGACCTGATACATATTGGAGAGATACCTTCTCACTGACAACTTCATTAATTTCAATTGAGTTACTCTCAGAGATTAATTTGACTCATTAAATCAAAACTAAATTCTCACTAAAATTAGTTGTAGCCCTCCTGCTTGTCTAGGAAGCCTTAAATATCTAAACTATTATTAGATCAGATAAATTAATTAATACGCTTGAAAAAGTGTCAGTCAAAACATGAAGAACATTTTATATTTCCACCTTTCTGGCTGATTGCAATAGCTCCAGCTGAGCATGATTATCTCTCGATTATAAAAGCAACAGCTAAATGGAATGATAGAATTATAGAATCACTTAGGTTGGAAAAGACCTTCAAGATTATCAAATCCAACTGTACATTTAAGGACAATGAATATTAAGGACTCTGAGAAGAAGATGCACTAGAATATTTTTCCTCAGTATTTTGTAGAGTGACACAAATCTGTGTATTGTTTTATGATCAAAAATTATTTTTCTTTGGGTTGTAATGGAGGGGAGAAGCATCTAATGGAATTTAACAAAGACATCAATGTTAAGAGAAGCACAAATCAAAGATGCCTTAAGCACTGAGGTTACATATTATTGTTATTATCTCTTTATTAAAATACAGAGCAATAGAAGACTTAGAAATTATATCCATGAGACCAATCAAGTTAATATGTGAGTAATTTGTGTGGACAATCTGGATGAGGAATTGGGCAGAGAGCAATGCTATAAAGTTCACATGTATTCCAAATTTGTGCTGTCACTTAGATGCACATTCTTCAAAGCCACTATGGATATGTGTTTATTAGCATATACATAAAAACATATATACAGATGTCTTCGTTATGAATAGGGTTTTTAAAGAAAGGCAGTATCCCAGTATCTTTTATTGACTAAAAGTATCTAAGCTTTTTGTATCACAGTGGTTTTCCCTTATTATTGATTGCAACAAAATTTGGCCAGGACACATTTGGTTGATTTGAACCTGAAATATAAAGCCAGCTGAGGCATTTTCATTAAAATCCATCTATGAAATGCAAACTTTTCCATTCAATTTAAACTGGACTTTTAATCCTTAAGATACTGAGCAGTCTTATTACTTGCTGCAAATCTTAGTGAGTGAATATTAGGGAGCATGATGGATATTTATTTGACAGTCATATTTTATTCATGACACATAACAGAATGTATGTGGCTAATGGCCAGGAAATAATCACTCTTTTGCTGAATTCATGCATTTAGGTGTTTTATGAAGCTGCTTTAAATCAGGTAATTCCCAAAAGAAAACTGCTAGTTCTGCTACTGATATACATTACCTAATTCCAGAGGATAATTCAAATATTTTTGCCCATTCCTAGCTATGATAGTAGGAACTTTGTAAGAGATTATAATCTTATAGTCTGCTTCTCTGAGTTACCTGTCAAAAAAAAAAGGTTTTATAGTTGGTTTAGAAAAAAACAACTCACATGCTTTCAGGAAAGTTTATCCTCTAGTCACACAAATTATGATTTATAAATTGAGACCAAGTGCCTAATAGTGATCAGATGATGTGTGAAATTATTGAAACTGTTTATAATTATATACAGTTTAATAAATTGGCAGTTGAGTAGAGGAAAATACTCATTCATTTACCACCAGTAAAATGAGCCTTAGACAACTTGCTTTTTGTGGTGAGAAGTGTATTTGATTGAGTTAGAGAAAATCAATAGCAAAAGTCTTTAATTGGGTTTTACAACAAAAGTGATTGAAATTTCATAAAACACATTTTCTAGATGTCTGGTTAATATTACTATTATCCTGTTCTAATAATGAAATGAGACTGGTTTAATTATTTGATTATATGGATTTAAATTTTAATTAATTGTGAAGTAATAATTTCCTTTATTGTATTTTGTTATTTAAAAAGGTAAACTGAAATAATTGTCTTCTGTTTTAGCTACTTGTATTTTCTTAATCATATTCCTACAAGTAAGGACCTTCTGAAAACTAGATATGTCATCAAGCACTCAATTTAAAGTCTTACATTGGGATTAATCTTTGGCTCTCTAAAACAAGACTTTAACATTTGGGAAGAAAAGCAAATACTTTAAATAAATGATACTCACACAAAAGCACATACATAAACAAACACACACTTAAGGATTACAAAGTGTACTTTTCAGTAATTACACACTCAAAGCTATTTAGTCCTCTCCTCCTAAGTATTGGGTAATTGGTTTTGAGGAAGGTGAAGACATAGGTTCTGGTAACATCTAGATAAAGAAAAGTCATAATAAAATATGAAACTTCCTTAAAAAGCTTATGACCCAAGATTGCCAATGACCTCCCTGCAAAAGAAATGTCATTGAAGCCCATGCAGCCTGACTCTGAAAGACATAACTTAGCAAAGCAAAGCAAGGAACACATTTCTGCAGATGAAGCAAAAGTAACAAAGGATAAAGAATTTTGAAATAAGGAATTACACTCAAACAGATTTCTTGAATTAAGTAAAGATTGGAAGAATATGGGTGTTAGAAGTTAGAAGAATTGTTAGGAGTAAGTCATCTTACAATCTAAAAAGGGTTATTTGTTTACATATAAATAAATGACTACTGTGTATAACTGTGATCTTCAGTTAGGGCCATGCAATTTTGGGCCACAAACACTTGATGATCTTAGCTGTTTGATTGTCAGGCATCTTTCAAACTGATACATTAAAAACTTTTTGTCAAAAGTCTCAAGCACTGTTACAACTGGAAGCAAGGGATTGAATTGGCTGCTTCTCAGGGTTATTTTTCTCAGAAAAACAAGGTTGGGGTTTTCTTTCCCTGATGCTTAAATAAGAAATTCTAAGATGAAATAAATTTCACATTTTTTTAATCTAAAATTGATCCAGATAGATAGGGATATATTAACAGTTAGAGAGAGGTGATGGAGAACAAAGGAGAGGAAAATAAAACAAACAAACTACAAGTAGTTTCAAGTGACATTTTTAGTCACTTTCCTGGGTTTTCTCTAATAGTATGAAAAAAACTTTCAAATAAAAGTTAATCCCTACTATTTTTTACAAATTGAAACTGTAATTTTGCAATTAAATATTGTAATCAAAGGTTTTCTATGAGCTTTTACTGAAGATGTGCAGGATCTTTGAACATCATGGCCAAAGTCTGAAACTCACCACTTCACAACTAAGACGGTATCAAAAGCCTTTTTCAAAAATGTGACACTAAGGGACAAAATTGTGTCAGGAATTTTCTAGTAGTCTTCAGTAGTAATAAAAAGAAACAGTTGGCATTTTCAGGATAGCATTCAGGCAAGTTCAAAGTTACCTTGAATTTAGATTTTATTATTTTCTGGAATTTCTTTTTATAGTGCAGAAATTTCTGCTATCCTGAAAAGAAATTGCAAAAAAACCCAAACCAAACAAAAAACCAACCAGCCAACCAAACAAACAGAAAAACAACAACCAAAAACCCCAAAAAAACCAAACAAAAAAAAACCAAAAAAAAAACCCCAAAAACTAAACAACAGCAAAAACAACAAAACCCAACTAGATATAAAAATTAACTTTTCAAGATATTTTAAATTTTTTCTTAGAATTTATTATAAAAATGGGAAAACAGAGATGCATTTTTAAAAGTAACTTTTCATGTAAAACAACCCCACATTTTGAAGGAAGATTCCAACCTGTTCTCTAGAGTTCTCAGAGTGATGCTGGAAAGAGGTTGCTTTTGTTGCTGTGTATTCTACTTTTTTATTACAAGCCTAATGCTATAGAGACCACTGAACTTATTGAACATATGAACATATTTCCTTGATTTTAGTGATGTTTGCTACTAGTTCAGTTTACACTTCCTTTTCAATTTTCTTTTTTTTCTGTATGCCATGGTCCTGTTTGTATTTTCTGTCCAAAAATAAGGAAGACATAACTGTACTTTGCTCCTCCATTCACTGAGAATCAGCAGATTTTAGTGGATTATACTGTCTCCCAATATGTTTTCATCCTTTTCCAAGATCCTACTTGCTGGCCTCAGCAGTAAGAAACAACACCTCAATTAATGAGGAATAGACTGGGGGAAGAGGGAGTATATAATTAAACAGTTGTAAACAAGAGTTTGAATGAATAAGATAAAGAGATAAGGAAATTCAACTCAGCCAGGAGGTTCCAATTATGTACTTCTAGATTCCTGCATATAAAGAAGGAAGAGAATTTTACAAGACTTGTTTTCTTAAAAAGACCAATATGTTAACCCTCCAAAGATTGAGGTTTGAGTGCAGCTTAAAAACATTTACAGAGCCTATGAAGACTGGAATCCGAATTTCACAAAATACTTCTTTTACTTTTCTTGATAGTTTTTGATGTTTCTCATGTTCAAGTTTATCTGAGGACCAGAAGGGTGAAGATACATGTATTGTCTTTCTGAGTAGTGTGAACATCAGTGACCATTCTGTCTATGAAGAGCTCTCAGAAGGGTAGATGGCAAATGATTCAAAACCTGCACTAGTAGCAATGTATGGCAATCTCAGGCAAGACTGCATGATTCCTCTGGGGGGGTCAGGGAAGAGAAACTTCCAGTTATATTGCACATGTATATGATTATATATAGTCATAATCATAACAATATGATTATGATTATAAATATATATATATAAAAAATACATATCACATTCCACGGTCGCTATGATTTTATAAGGACTGTCAGCTGATTTTCTTTGCATGAAGATATTTGCTATGGCTCACATTTCAGACAGTTGTTAATAAGTAGATTAAATTATTGAAGTGGTTAATGGTTCTTGTTTTAATTTGCTTAATTATGTTATTCTTTAGAAAAAATGCTTTCATATAAATTAACTTCAGTACTCCCTTCTTTTTCACTGTGTTACTGAAATGAAACTTTCTACAGAACCAGTCTAAACCAGATGTAGAATCTTCATCCTGTAATTAGGGATGAATGAAGCTCAGAAAGCTTTGGGGTTTGGATAATCTTTCCAAAGTTAAGATGCTTAGCATGTGTTTTTATGAAGCTATCTGGCTGGGGTGATGTTTTTGCAAAGAACATATAGCTTCTATCAGTATTCAGATACTTTGTATATATTGAGTAGTTATTCCTTAATAATGAAAGGATTCTCTAAATTAAAAAATTATAAAAAGGTATATAACATAAAATTCAGATATCAAAAACAGTTTGGGAAGGAATTCAGCAAGGTAATATTTCCCATGGTAGGTTTTCACTGCTTAACATCTGATCTCTTTTCTCCATCTTGAGAATTGAAACAGAAAATTATTTGCACTGCCCTTTTGCACAAGGTGAACTTCAATATTTGCACTGAAATGA
>NW_008236769.1:165243-177146 GCF_000691975.1 Corvus brachyrhynchos
TCTTCCAGAAATTGCAAAGATACAAGTGGATGTGTATGTTTTGTGGCAGATAGAGGCTTACATCATCACCTAAGTTATCCAACCATTTTAATCCTTATAGATCAGACATATTACTGTGCATACGACTTTGAAGCTGTAGCTATTAACTTCTGGTGTAATAAGACAGGACTCAGCATTTGCAACTTCATCTCATCTAGAACTCCTTTTGACAAGAGAAAATAACTGAGATGCTTAACAGTCCTTCTAATACTATACCTACATTTGTGTTATATTGAAACAGACCTCTCTGACTTAATCTCTTGAAGGCTTTGTTTTGCTTGCCATTTTCTGTAAAGTATATTTCAACTTCACTGAATTTGCATACATTATAAATTTTAAAAAAGAATAGTATCTCCTTGTCCATAGTGTCAAAATAACTAGTTGTAATAAAACTCAAATTGCTTTGAATAAAACTCTCTCATTATATCTGATTTATGGACATAAGCACTGTAGCATGAGAGGTACATTTATTAGGCACATTTAGGTATCATGGGTATTTCTTGTCTAATAATAGTTCATCAGCTTGTACTGCAGCATGCTGACATGAAAGCCTTTTCTCAGTCTTACAAAGAGATACAGTGGTTTAGATTTTCATTTGCCACACAGTTAACAGAGTAGGAGTGTGAATATATATCTTCTCTCATTTTTGTTTCTGGCAGAAGTACTTTTGTCAGGGATATTCACTCATGATTAAAAAAAACCTAAGTGGACTTTCTCAAAACTGAATGAGTAAGATTGTGAAAGTGTTTGGTTTGGAGGGCTTTTTTGGGGGTGTTGGGGTTTTTTTGGGGAAAGTCCATGTTTTCTTTTTTCCCCTCTTGAAACATTCTAAGTACTTTGCTTTATGACCATAGTTTTAAAGGACAAAAAAAATAAGACAATGAAAAATTTTAAAAGGCAGGTATTATGGACAGCATTTCTGTGTGCCTTTGTGTGTCTGCATGTGTTAGGGCTTTCTTTTAATCTACTTGGTAGAAGAAAATGTATGCATAAGAAATTGATGTATAATCACTAACTACACCGAGTTTAAACTTGTGATTGATAGCATTCTGTACAAAATATCCGGTAAAACTTCTTCAATTCCACATTGTCTTGCAAATTCTCAGGTTCTGGGATGAAAAGGAACGCCTTCCCAATTCCCATATAATTTGTTTACTATTGTAAATCACAACTTTCCAGTAAGGTTACAATATTTTGACTACTCTGTACTATACTTGGTTTTTTTAATCAATTCTGTAACTTAATATGTATTTATGCAGATACTTTTGAACTTCTATTATTTTTTCAAGAAATTGATAAAGATCTCAATTATATCTAAATGATGGCTCACTTTTACACATTTTTGACACCTTCATTTAAAAGCAAATTGGAGATCAACTATAAATATATGTTACAATTTTTTTATTTTAGAGAATACTTTCATTATTATGGAGTAACTACTCAATGTATATGAAGTATCTGAATGCTTATAGAAGCTATATGTTTCTTGCAAAATATCACCCCAGCCAGATAACTTCATAAAACCACAACTAGAAATAGGCAAAACAGAAATGTGATAAATAAAGTAAAATGTCTCCAACACACTAGGAAAAGAAAAGATATATCTAAACATGCTTTTCAGGGAAAACTACTTGATTTATAGTAAAGGAACCACATGTAGATTAACAGATTTATTAAACTGTGTATAATGTTTCTGGCATTTTGGATCTCTTCTTAGGACACCTTCTTTTTCTTCAGACAGTGGAGAAATCTTTCCTCTTTTTGTGACCACTGCTTGCTAATAACTGAACAACTTGAGGTGAAAGAAAGGCATTCTGCATAAAGGCAAAAATAAATATTTAGAATTTCTAGGTATTTTTGTGTATTTTATGATAACCCTCATTGTGTCCTCTGAAATTGCATAGGTCTCTAAAAAATCTAAATAAAAAAATTAACAGATACATGGAATAAGAAAATGAAAGCAGGAGATAGTTTAATATCTCAGAGGTAGAATATGCAGTAACAATGTCACATGCAGTTTAAAAACCCCAACATAGCTAGCAGCCAAACTAAAGATACTTTACCAATTAAAAGAAAATATAAAGTGTTTGATTGAAATAGGGCAAAGAAGGGTAATCTGTTTTCCTCATGGAGATTAAAAAATGGTACAAGAGACAGAATGGAGACAAAAGTATCTGTGACCATGCCCACATGCAATTAGAAAGAAAAACAGTCAGGAGAGACCAAAAAATGAATATTGAATGCTGCACACATACCCATCATAAGTAGTAATCATAATAATTATCATCACAGTGATAATAAAGAAAAAATGAAAGAAAAAGAAAGAACCAACAAGATTATTATGATTAGATAGTTACCTGGTTTTATATAAAACTTCTTAATTAGAGGCCTTTTATTTTCCTAAGAATTTGTGCCAATTTGTTCTTTCCCATGGAATCTCTGCTATTTCACCCCAGAAAAGCAAAATTCTGAAATAAAATAAACCATAGAACTAAATACTCTGAAGCAGTTATTTAATCAGTGAAGGCTTTAATTTTAAAGCAACTTGATGTGGGAAAGTCTGTTGAAGATCCTTAAAGATGAATTAACATTAAGAGAAAGACTCCGAAGATTTTTGACTTTGAAGAAAAACACACGTCATGGAAATTTATAATTTCCCTCGTGATGTTCACAGTATGTTGTAATATGTGTGTTTGCTCATTGAGTGTTTTGTCTTTTCATTCCTATTCTTTTAATTTAGAGAAAGTCATTATAAATTGAGTGGAGCTGCAGAAGTGGGGTGAAAGATCAAGAGAATAGGGTCATGTATGACAACATGGAGGTCAGCTTCTAACAGTGTAATAGCAAAACTATGTCTATGTAACAGTTAAAATATTATGATATTCTGTACTCCCATTGCCTACTTATCTTCACCCTCATTATTTTTTTTAATATGTTATATGGCCTTTTTTTAATTAAAAATATTTTCAACCTGCAAATTACACCTTTCTTTTAAAATATTATGTGCCCCTGCTTCCTTTGAGATGATAGGTGTGGCCAGCCAGAGAGGAACACCACTCTGTTTAAGAAAGAAGTGAGTGAGACGTCACAGGTCACATTTTATACTGTGCTATATGATACAGGATTCAGCATCTGAGCAGTACAGATCTAAATAGACAATCTAAGAAAACTCAGACCTTTTTATACTTTTCAATATATAAAAATAATTATGTATATCATTTATATTCACATTCCTTATAGATGTTCCTTTATATCTAAAGATTTCCTTAATATATTTAAAATAACAGACATTTCAAAAAAACATCATTTAATAATACATTATTCATTAAGAGCAAAGCATATCTGCCTTATTCATATCTTCTGCTAAAGATTAACACCTGTTTTGTAACACATTACTTTTTAGTTTGTCTGTCAATACCATAGGTTTATTGTACAAGGAAAACTCAGCAGTCAGACCCTGTTTGGAATTTCAGTAATACCAGGAAATCCTTAAAAGCTGCACCTAATCTTTCATACATATTTAAATACTGGAATATTATGTTATGTCTGGGGCTTTAACTTGGATTCACTTCAGTAGATTACATAGTGTCTGGCCACAAAAAAGCCTGAAATCTATTTTAATGTAAAATAAATAATTTTCATTTCAGTTAGTATCTGTAATTCAATTAATTAGTATTAGCAAAATAGGTGAATTTTTTCTAATTTGGTCATAGATGTGTAAGCATAAAATATAATTCTCTTACTGATTTATTACCATCAATTTCTTTTTTTTTTCCCTAAGCTGACCAACCTTTTTCTTCAACAACTTTATAGAAGCCCCCTTGAGAGACATTAGATGTTTAAATAGGATATTAGCTGACAACCAACCCGAAAAGTAGAAGACATGACTCCTAATCAGCAGAAAGCCCAGTGATTTATTGCTGTTGATTAGTTTGAGATTCTCATTTGTCTTCAAGGACCTGGAAAGCCAGTCAAAGGCTTCTGGGAAGTGATAGACTTTTAAAAACTTCAGTAGCTGCTAATCAAGAGCTTAACAATTGATCACTAAACCACAGGTTCATGAGATCAATGGGATATTTCAGCTGCTTTCCAACTGAAATACTATGGACTAGTGCAGTAAAATTATTCTTTAAAAACTGTTAAGGAGTACATAGGATGGAGCACCATTCCTATGAGGAAAGGTTGAGAATTTGGTTTGTCCAGACTAGAAAAGAGAAGGCTTAAGGATGACCTAATTGTGGCCTTTCCGTACCTGAAGGGAATTTTCAGAAAGAGAAGGCAAGACTATTTACAAGAGCATGTAGAGCTCTTGGAATACAGGACAAGAGGGAATTGGTTAAAATTGAAAGAGAGTAGGTTTAGATTAGAAATTAGGGAAAAAATTAATTACTGTGGTGAAGCACTGGAACAGGTTGCCCAGAGAAGTGAATGTGCCATCTCCAGAAATGTTTAAGGCCAGGTCGGATGAGGCTCTGAGTAACTTGGTCTAGTGGAGTTTGTCCCTCCATGTCTTGGGGCTTGGAACTAGATGATCTTCAAGGTTCCTTCCAACCCAAGCCATTCCATGGCTCTATGATTCTATATACTCTAGTGGGCTCATTGTGAAAGTACAAAATGTTACCCCTTCATCAAATTATGAGATTACCTCTAAAAGAGAGGAAGAAAACAGTGGGACAGTGACAAGTGGTAAATACTGTAATAGCAAATGCTTATCTCTCCCAAAGCAAACTGTTTGACTGGAAGATTTGGATGGTTTTTTCCCTGAAGAAAGAAAAAAATATCAATCTGTTTTGTTCAGATATGCAAGTCAAAAGACCCTAAGTAAAAAATGGGTACATGGTTGGGTCATAGCAAGACCTCACTATATAGCTAATTCTGCATTTCTAGTTGCTTTTGGTACAGCTGCAGTTTGCCTCTCCAACAATCCGGATAACAGCTTTTATTTGAAATCTATAAATGATTATGTATTAAACATAAACTGATACATATCAATGCAATCTTACTTTTCATCAAAAATCTTCCCAGAGAAGAATATAACAGGTGTAATACTTATTCCATTAATCTAAACTGTCTGCATTAATTTATGATTTTAAAAATGATACTTTCTTTCAATCCATTCCTGATTTTCCAGGTGACATTTCCTTTCAGTCAATTTTTTTTTCCTCATGTATGGAATCTACTTAATCTCTCCTTGCATAGAAAGTGCTTCATAACATTGATAATCCTTATCACCTATTATTTACATCAGCAGAGTATCAAAAAAAACCCCCTAAACCAAAAAAAGAAAACAGTAGCTATGAGGGAAGGATTTTGTCATTCTTCATTATAAAATATCCTAGGCCTTAGAACATGTGAGAATATTTTTTAACTTGAATCTATCTTATGCATATTTAAAAATAGGAACATTTATGTATTTTAGTTCATGATTCTTAATTAAAATGCCTATATAGTCAGAGACATTAAGCTGGATATGAAATTTAGCCCAATCTATAATAAGGAGACACCTCAAATAACAAAAAATACTTGGGTCATTTTCAAATAGTACCATTGGTGTCATACCCCAAAAAGCAGTAGCAGGTGGGTAATAGAATATCCACAGATCAGTTCAGTGATAGATACAAAGGAATGTTTTCTGTTTCAGCTGTGAAAGTGTTTCATAACAGTTTTGGAGATACCAGGTTGTGTAGGAGGCTAACAGTTATTTTAATGTTCACCTGTAAATGAAAATTCACTAAATGGGAATGTAATCTGATTTTTTTCTTTACTAAACAAGACAGAGAGAGTTATAGACTAATTTTTAGCTTTCAGCTTGAAGCTGAAGTGACAAGGATTGTTGAGTCAGTCTCCTATCAAAGAAGAGGTTTTGATCTCTATGCTATCTTACCTTCTACTCCTCCTCCTTCCTTTCTCTTGCCCTAGTTCTGACAGTACATTTTTTTCCTCTTCTTTATACCATTAACCAGTTAACTCATCAACTCAGAAGAATGATGTTCATTTTAAGAGGTGAAGGAGGGGAAAGGTGTTAGTTTGAACTAGTTCATGAAAGAGATCTGTTTAGCTCCAGTTTTACAACATAAATGACTTTTATAAGGGCACAGTAAAGCTAGAGGCATACCATGGAGGAAAAGGCTGATTTGCTCAATGCAAGTATGGCATTGGAACAGCAGAGCCGACCATGTAGCCAGCTTTTCACATTATACTCTGGTGAAAACACTAAGTACTAAATACTCACCTTGTGTATATCTCCAAAGAAGGGAAACAAAGCGGGTAAAGAGTCTAGAGCACAAGTTTATGAAAAATGCCTGAATGAACAGGAGTTGTCTTGCCTGGAGAAAAGAAGGCTGAGGGAAGACCTTATTAATCTCTACAACTACCTGAAAGGAGGTAGCAGGGAGATGGATGTGTATTGTGGCATTTGAGGCGGCAGTGGGACCTGTCTGGGAGTCACAAAGCTCTAGATCAGTCTGGGATCATTTGTGGGCCAGTACTGAAGTTTAAAATCTCCCCCTTGGTTATGGTGAGATCCTATAGATCTTTGCTGTGCTATGTAGATTAATGTCAGCCAGTTAGCCCTTTGGCCACCCTCCCCTTTTCCATTTAGTATGTAGGTTCCTTATTGAATATTCATGTTTTCTAGAACCTTCCAAGTTGTTCAAAGTCCTATTGGTTCATGGTTCCCCAGTCCCACCCCTTTCCTTCCCTATTGGCTCCAACCCTGTCAGTTTGTGTCCGCTCCTCTCCCTGGCCCTCACCTTATTGGTTAAAGATGCTTTCCCAGCTGTGGTACCTCCCGCTATATAACCTTGGAACCCCCAGTTGTTCGTGTCTTTCGTCCCTGGATTCTTCCAATAAACCTACCCTTTGGAACTCCATATGGAAGACCCTTCCTGCCTCTTTGTTCCTGGACTGCTCTTTTGGACTTCTGTCTGCTTGTGTGTTTGGCTGTGTGCTGCCATTGCACCCAGTGTGTGTGTACTTGTCTGTGGGTGTGCATAGCACCACTCCGGTGTCCCTGATGGGGAGTGCCACTGAGGAACAGCTCTTACGAGGGATGCTCGGGGAAGACGCAGCAGCAGAGACACTATCTGGGCTAAACACTGCTGCGAGTGTCAGATGTGGTCTCCTGTCCCAAATAATAGTTGATAGGACATGAAGAAATGGCCTCAAGCAATGTTTAAATTGGGTATTAGGAAAAAATTATTCACTGAAAGGGTCATCAAGCATTGATGACCAGGGAAGCGGCGTAGTCATGCCTGAGGGTATTTAAAAGATATGTAGATGTGGTACTTAAGGACATGTTTTAGTGTTGGGCTTGGCACTGCTGAGTTAATAGTCAGACTCGATGATTTTAGAGGCCTTTTCCAACCAAAATGGTTCTATGATTCTATTATCAAATGGTGTGTTTGAACAGTATTGATTGCAGCATATTATGGAAGATCAAGATACGGCCTTAGCCAGTGCAAAAATGGAATAAATACATTGAATTAAATCTATGCTGACATAGGTCTGATGGAATATAATATGATTAATCAACTTCTTAAATAGCTTTTGTCCTAATGGACAGAGGACAAGAAGTTTCAAGAATATGATATTATCATTTTTGTTTGAAAACAGGTTGCCACATTAGAGGAGAAAAATATTATTAAGTTATGTTTATACTGCAGAACAACCCAGAACAGGGAAGGAAATTGGTCATGGCATCCCTCCACAAGGGAAAGGTCTGAATGGACTCACCATTTAATAGATTTCAAAGCACCAGAGTAAGAAATTTGTTCTGAGTTATGAATCTTAATTTAAAGACAGGTTTTGTTACTGGAGTTTCTCAATAAACTACTGAAAGAACTACTGTAGTGTTGTCCTTTAGTTGTTTCATTGTGGCGGTGTAAGCCCTGGTGGGCAGGCACCAATACTTAAAGACTGCCTCGGTGGTGAGGGTGAGATCCCATCACCCCTTGGTGTAGTTATTTGCCTACTTTGTGTTGATTGGTTCTTGTTCTCCCGTCCCTGTTTTATGTGCAAGTTTGTAAATATTCATTTCCCTTAGTTAAATATGTATCAGTTCTAGAAGTTTCTAGATTACTTGATGCCCCCATTGGCTGCCCTCTGTAATCCCTCCTCTGACTTGTCCCCATTGGCTATCCCATTGTTAATCCCTCCTCCTTCACCTTGTCCCTGCCTTTCCTGCCCCGACTATAAAATCCCTGGACCCTCTCCAAAAATTGGCTTTTTGTTCCTAGTCCCTTCACCTGCGATAAACCTGCTTGTGGAACCTACACGGAGAGTCCCCTCCTTCCTTCTTTGCCTCTGCCTGTGTGCCCCAACAGCCTAGCCCAGGACAAGCTCCTTCGGGTGAGGAGCTCACTCTCCCCTAGAGCCACGGATAAAGAGAGTGCAGCCAGACCTCCAGGCTTCTTGTTTTCCTGGCTAGTGCTCCCTCATTTCATGTCATGAGTTTCTCTATAAAGTTTATCAGTTGCACATAATGACAACATGAAGGAATAGCCTCAGGAACAAGGGAAATCTAAGGTTGCTTTGAATCTAAAATGTGAGATATTTTTTATTTTTCAGGTTGTATGTGGACTTTATTCAGTCTTAACTGTTAAATGGTAATACCAGTAATCTGTGAAAGTATATGCAGGAAATAAATGGAAATTAGTAAACTACAGCAGAAAGAAATGCATTCTTTCCCTTTATGGAAAAAGAATATATTTTGTAGAAAACTATTTAGGTTGCTGTTATATGGTCTCCTACAGATGTCAAATCTCCATAAGTGAGACAGGATTCTGAGAAAGCATATAGTTTGTCACCAGATGAAAAAGGGCATAAAAACTGAGGCTTTGGAGAAATATATTACTGGAGACTAGATGCAAGCAGAAATACATAAACACTGTAAACATAAAAGCTATTTCCTTGTTCCTGTGGTGATACACTTTACAAAGTGCTTTCATTATTGTACTGCAATTCTGTATGACATTTGCTTCTGGAATGCTTTCTCCTGTTCTGCTGATGCTTTTCTCTCCCCGTTTCTTTTTTCCCTGTAAATAGCAAAATTTAGAATACTGACATAATTCAGAGAAAAATGAATTATGTTTTTCTTTCAGTTTGTGGTCAAAGCTAGTATTGGAAATAAAAGTCTCCTTAGATAATATGCAGCCTTTCGTTAGACAGATTCATATTAAATGTCCATTGTTTGAATGCATTGCGCTGTGGTGAAACTCAAAGGCTTCTTCCATAAGAAATAGGACAGTCATTCTCCTTATCATAAGAGGTTCAGTGACTTTAGATTCTGGCTAGAACACATGATATAACCCTGTATGTTAAGAGATCCTGTGAATGTAATCCTGCATGTATCAAATAAGTGTTAAAACACAACTAGCTGGCACATTTCCTGATCATATTTTATGGAAATCACAACATACCCCTGCACTAAGATATTAAATAGGTGATGTTGTTCACTTCATTCCAGAACAGATTATTGATTTGAGCCAACATATATGCAATAGTTAAGGTGCCTGATTTCAAACAGGACTGTACAAAATCACCAGCATATGTGCACTTCTAATGGATCTGGCCTTTGAACACAGTAGTCTACCTACTGTTTAAACACTCCTGTGGTTCATGGAGGACCTAGATCTCCAGTTGCTGCATAGTGAAATTCTAGGCATGAGCACCCCAAATAATTTCAAGTGTTCAGGGAATCTCTGGCCAAAAGCTACTGGATTGGATTACTGCAGAACAGATACTTAGAATCACAGCCATGTATTTAAGTATCCAAAGATCTTTTGATTCTATCATGTGTCCCAACAAAGAACTTAGACTATGCTTCCTGAGTAACTGCCACAGACATTGCTATTAGTAAATAGTATTTGGAACATACAAATATGTGTAGATATAGGAGAGGCCACCTGCATCTGGAAAAGTAGAATTACTTCAAGCAGCTTTTAACACCAGCTTGTTTTGAACTTAAACATTAAGAACACCTATCTATTATAATTCTCTAAGCATTTTTTTCCCCCCACTGGTCCTGTAAAAATAGAATTTTCATTCTTTTTTTACACAACAGAGGGTTCATGCTAACTGAATCTTTTGTGCAAGGTCCTACTTGTGACCTGTTAGGCTTGTTATCCACTGCTTCCTAGAGCTCACTGTGTGAACCAGTGTTTGGTATCTGCTGCCTTTCCTGATGATGTACAATTTTATCTTGGGATAATAACAAAGGTCTTGAAAATATGAACATGGGTTGAAGGCAGAAGCCCCAGATCAATAAAAATTCACTGATAGTGGATTAGTGATCACTGAGAAAACATGGCCTTGAGAGCTGGGTGAAGACAGGTTTTGCTTTAAGAAAAGGAGCAGCAGCTGAGCGAAGTTTAAAAAGAGCAAAGCAGTCACATGCCATGGCCTGGGAAAACAATCCTGCCTCAGTGCTGCAGAGTGCAGTCTAGAGGGAGGGGAGGCCATGGGTTAGCAATTCTCTAGAAACATGACAGTCTTACAAAATGAAAAGATACCAGATTTGAGGACCTGGGGGATAGAAAAAAACCAACTACTGCATTTCTGTCTTCTCTTATCAACAAGCTCTGTAAGCTGACTAGCCTGATAGCTAAGATTTTATAAAGGGCTAGTTCTACACATTGTTGCATACTCACAGCTAATATAGGATTGTATAAAAGTGGTACCCCCAGAAGAACAAATCTGGGGCCCCCACCACTGAGAAGCCCAGGGTGAAGAAGGATCAATGGGCTGCCAGTGGATCCACAGGTGTTTACTATCTTCTGCTTGATCTCACTCTCTCCCTTTCCCCTCTGTCCTTTTTCTATTTTTTTCTATCTCTCTACCTCACATTTCCTGTTAAATAAAATCCATATTATTGATTTCAGCATACGGTCTCGTCTGCATCATAATTTGGGCAGAGGCATTTCGCACTAATCAGCTCATAACAACAGTGTCACTTGAAAAAGTTATCACCTTTATGTTGCAGGCTGTCATGTTGGCTGTCACTGGACTAGCTCTTAGCCACATCATTAGTAACCTCTGCTTTAGCTCCATAGAATTTCATTCCCCTTCCTGAAGTAATCTTCACAAAAGAATCTGTTGATTCTAATCAGTCAGGTACTGCATATTGTGGACATCCTTACCTGCGTAATATCTTAATTCTGGGGCGTAATATCCATACTAACTTTGACTTCACTAAATTTTTTTTTCCTAAATACAGTGAACTTCATAACACCTACCTTTATATGTGTCAACTTCAGCAAGGTTTTGCTTTCAATGACTAGTGAAAACAATGTCAAAACTATTAATCATCTTCTGTGTCCAAACTCTGTACCTATTACAGTCTCTATTATCTGTACAATCTGCACATTGCTTTTTTTCTCTAGCAGTCATTCTGTTCTGTGGCAAACTATCTTATTGATATTTCTTTTTATAACACATTATATAGTAGACCTCAGTTGAAGAATAAAATCTGAAGCAAATAACACAATCACAGACATTTCTTTATATAGTATTACCTTGGATGAAGTCACAAGAAAAAGTTTTACTGCATGAATTTGCCACCAATTTGTAGTTAACATCAAGAAAAATATGCTATCTTGCCAACTTCTGCTACCATGTATGCTTTATAATGCACTGAAGGAAACTGTAGTCCAGCTAAATATATTGAAATGAACATGCCTATTAAAAAAAGCCTATTCTGCATCGTGTAAGATGCAATAACAGCTTCTTTTCAAGTACTTCCTTTGTTAAAAAGGATACATTAACCATTTTCCAAAGTTGAATTTACTTACACAGTTCCTGAGTCTTTTTAAATAAATGTTTTTTGAAAGAATTCAATTGGCAAAAAATAAACAGATATATGAAAT
>NW_008236769.1:177190-236596 GCF_000691975.1 Corvus brachyrhynchos
TATTAGGTACTTTATATTAACAAAGGTAGCCTTCTAGCAATCTAACAAGTAAGAATGAATTCCTCTCCCTTCTTCAGAAAGATCACATGGCATGTTCAAAAAGCTTTAGTCTTTATTTCTCTGTTTCTTATTTTCTAAAGCTAGCTGCCATTATTGCTAGGAACTTCATTTTGCTGCATTTGTTAGCTGAAATATAAGCAGTTAAATTGTGTTTCTTTTCAATGCAAGAATCACCTTTAAAAGTTGTCTTGAGTTTTCCTGGAAAAAGTTTTTATTTTCTACAGTAAGCTCAAAGTTAGCAATATAAATATATTAATATATAATACACTATATAATGTACCTTTTACCAGCCCAGTCAGATATGAGGCAGATTTACATGCCTTATGTTATACTCCTAGTGAACGTACTGAGTATAGGCAGGTTCCCACCTGGAGTGCTGGACAGACAGAAGAGGCAGATACGTCAAGGTTGTGGGGGTGAGGGTGGATTTCTTGATCTGTATAGTTTTTCCAGCATGGGATTATTCATTCTTTTGGAAAAAAAACCAACAAAAAACCAGAACAAAACCAAACCAAACAAACAAGCAAAGAAATAAACAAACAAAAGAAACAAGACAAAAAACAAACAGCTCTGATAAAATTCTGGAATAAGAATGAAGGCTATATTGATGCTAGGGAATTGCTGCTGTTGAACAGAGATACATCTTCTTTAAGCATTTATATAAAATAAACTTTAAGACTGTTCTCTTGAGCTGTATACAATATGGACATATATTCCCAGCTTAGGCAGAGGGAAGGTACATAGTTTAGTCTGTTCATTTCAGTCTTAATAATCTTATATTGCTATCTTTTCTTTCTATGTGCTGTATTAGCAGAAAGAAATCTGTCTGGGTGATACAAACCTAGCATTTTGAAGTCAGCAAGGCAAAATTCAATGGAATTGGTCCTTGGGATGCCTGACTTGTCCTTTCCAGTGAGCAAGTTCCTTAGAGCAAGCACTTGGCGAGGACAATTATTAATTTTCTCCGTTTTGTTTCTTTTCTTCTTTGCCTCTGTTTTGTGAGTTCTTTTACTCAGAGTTCAGATTAAAACGCAGGAGGCGCTGAATTGTTCTTCTAATTTGAGGTTTGTTATTTCTTACCTATAGCTGTACAGAATGTGCCTCTTAAGTTAACAAGGTGGAAAATGGCCCCAAATTCTAACTTCCAAGGTCTTTTAAAGTCCATACTATCCAATTATGGAATTCCAACTAATTTGTTTTTACTTACAATCAGTAACTAAACATTCATGTTCTGCACTGGGGGTTTTTTGAACCAATACCAGATCATCCAGATTTGTGAAGAAGGAGGAAAGAAGAAGAACTAATCCACACCCCAAATCCTCCATCTTGTTACTATATCCCATAAACCTAATTTTTCTACGTCTCTACATATTCCACCCAGTGACAGAACTTTAATTACACAGCAACAATCTCAGTGCTATTACAGAATCTGGGAAGCCTTTCCCAAGGCCTCAGGTCGTATGAAGTGTGCTTTTGAAGATCATTGCCTGTCAGCACTGAAAGACTGAAATTCTCTGAACTCAGGATTCCAACAGACAATCTTTGTTCATAACTTTTTGTGATCGTTCACATAAATTAAGATCTGGACATCTTTTGTTCATTTGGAACAAGGTCTGCCCACAAAAAATTTTTCTCAGACCAGGGATCGCACATTTTTAGAGACATCTTCTAACGCATGTTGGGGAGGAAAAAGTTGACATTAAAGGGATATGGAAGACCTAAAACAGTGGAGATGGTTGAGGAAGCTGTGATTTCCTAACCAGTGTTGTGTAAGGGTCACGTGTTCCCACAGGATTTCACAGTGAAGAAGGTGCACTGTGTCAGATCACACATCTTCTGTCTTCGATATGGCTAGACACAGTGCTGTGGGATTGACAAAGTATAGTCCTGAGAGATAAAAATAATTGAAATGACTGTCCAAATTAGAGCAGGCAAAAAAAAGATGAATACATGAGATATGCTTGTCTAATAGGGTACCTAAATTGCTTAACTTTATAACATCAATTCTTCCAAAGCACCAGAATAGTAGAGGTGAAGAAGGCAGACTGCTGCTTGCAGGAGATTTCACAGAATAGAGAAGAGTAAGTGAAGTAGTTTAAAAAAAAATGCTGTTCTAAGACGTTATCCGTGCACTTCTCCAGTGAAAATGCAGCCCTAATTACTCTCTCTTACTTTTAGTGGCAATCTCACCACTGTCTTGATTATGGGCAATATCATTGTACTAAGTCACAGTAGCCAGCTCGGTAGCAGCTGTGCCGAATAAAGTATTGAAAAAGTAATCTGTAATCAATTACTTCCATGCAATCAGCATTATATACCTGTAATGTTACTTTCCAGATCCAGCAATCAGCAGCTGGTAGTAGATTGGTTTCTCAGGAGAACTTTGGCAACCCTGTAAACCAGCTTTTCAGCCTCTATTAAGCCAGTGTAAAATTTTATCTATATTTATTGGGTTGTACAATTCATAAAATCAAGGCATATGAGAACTAGATCTATTTTTTTGTTTGTGTATGCTGAATCATTCTACTGCTGTTCATGAAGTTTCAAACTTAAAACAATGTGATATTTCATTATTTAATGATGTTTGTAAAATACTTTGAAAACCACTGGATACAAATTGTTTTAACTGTTGGGTGTAAATATTTCTGAAGAACAATTTTTTCTCTCAGAAATTTAGTTTAATCGCAATCAAAATAATTAATGAGAATTCCATCTGTTAAAAGAAAATGTAAAAACTGATGTATAGTAACAAAAGAGAATCCATCAAAAATATAAAAGAGCATCTTAATGTCAACTCATTTATGTTGTTCATTTTGATACAATTTCATTTCGATACAATTTCATTTCAAACCACGTTATGTATTGGCTTGTCCAGCCATGTTGTCTATATCTTCTTTTTATTGAGAGAATTTGTCTTTAGGGCTAATTTGGCTACTTTGATTGTGAGGTCACTGATGTGACAGAACTGAGTGATACCAATTTGTATGACTTACCAGAGTCAGAAAGTTTGAAACCAGGGCTGTGTTGCACGGCTGTGAACTGGCCTTATTAGCAAAATGGAACAAAAGAACAATGAAGAAAATGGAGTCGCTCTACCTCCTTCTAGCTCTTCTGAATCTGCTCTTTAAAGTATCTAAAATCTGAAGATGTTAATATAGATCTCAGCATCTATCTATAATTACTTTTGTAGTATTCACATAAGAGCAACACTGCATTACTGCTCTCACTTCTTCCCTACTGAATATAACCTAGCTTCTCCTTTCTCCCCCCATATGAAGAAGCAGGCAGAATCCAGCTGTGCGTATATTCTCTGGAACCATTTGCCCATGATTGTGTCAGGCAAGAGCAGCAACATCCTCATCTCTGTGAGGCAGCTACAGCAAATTTTGTACCAAAGCTGAATATGAACTAAATGTATTAATGTAGTAAAGCAGATAATGTACTTATTGGTGTAAGGAAAGGGGAAAGGGTCCAATTGGCCCTTAGTGGCTTTTTGTTCACCTGCTTTCTTCCCCTTCTTCCCCATAGTTCAAAATGGGAATAAGTGGCGCAGAGTTACCATAATTCAGGTATCCCAGACCCTTTTAACACTGGGATGTGTCCACAGTGTGGTCTCTGTGGTGGCTGGTGAACATACATTACAAGAGACAGAGAGTTTTCAGTAAGACAAGTCCCTAGTACCACAAGTACCTCTTTATGTTAGGGTGACCAAACAGGCTTCTCCCAGGATGCATTTTTCTGTTATGTTATTCTATCCCAGTTTGGATTCCCCAGTTGGCTGTTGCCCCCTACCCCTCGTCACTCCCCCAGAGGTTCCCCATTGGTCCCCGTTCCCTAGTCCTGCCTTTTCCCTGCCCCCGGATAAAGCTGTGAGCTTTGGGATCATGTTGGTATTTGCCTCTGCACCCTTTGGCAGTGTAGCAGCAATAAATGTTCCTGCCGGAACGCACGCAAATGCCCTTCTTGACTCTTTGCTACCGACTATGTTATTAAACCCACCCATGCATCTGTGGGTGCTTGAGGGACCCCACAGAGCTGAACAGGGACAGTATAAAGTCTCCAAGCATTGAATGACATGACATTCTGAGCATCACAAAAACACATGTATGTTATAATAAGACAGACAGTACAGACATAAAGACATGAAGAGCTTGTATATATGTCCACAGAAAGAAGAAAGTTTCATCCAGATTAATGTCTTGATAAAAACAAAGAACACAAAATCTTGCTGAGCAGTAATGAGATTGTATTTGGGCTGTAACTATTGACCAAACTCATCTGTCTTTTGTTTTAACAAAATAATATATTTGCTTGTGTTTATGACAAGGGGGATTATGCTGAACCTTTGCCAATATGTTCATAACAACTGGCTGCTCTGATTCAGAATGGACCTAAATTATTCCTGTAACTGTCTGTCCCCAAGGATCACCCACTTCAATGTATCTCCTTCAGACAGTTTCCTTTTGCTAGACAACTTGTAGAAATTTCCTTTATTTAAGACCTTTACCTTTTATACGGTTGAAACTGATTGACAAAAAAAATGTGAGCATGTCATAGACACAAGGACAGACTGTCGTCTCATTTTCCCAGGAAATAAAATTAAAAATAAATATTCTTCTATGGCCCCACCTCTGTCAGTAATACAAAAAGAAAAAGGAATAATTTTTTTAATCTTCTTTGTTCTTTGTCTAGAAGAAAATTGTCCCATATGCAATTCCAGCCCCATTCTAAAGTTACAAAGGTGTGAACTGTCAGGGTGATGGGGAAAAGCTCTGTTAGAGGTGGGAAGTTAGGCTTATAAAACAGGTAATGTTACAGAAGCACTCACACCTGAGGTGGTGCACCACCATGCACGCTGCAACAGTGCTGCAGGTTGATTGAGGCCATGAGGCCAAGAACAGCTCCATGACAACCTCTGTCCTTAGTGCATGTGACCGCCTGTTTCAAAGTCATGGAACTACATATGGCTTCTGTCATAAATACTGGAGTATTTCTTCTACTTTTTAAATTTTTTCTCTCTTCTCAATCCTATTTTTTTCACCCTTCACTTCTCTCCCATCCAATGATAAAGTACAGCTTTATTAAATGACAGTTTTTCTTGTGCATTCTTTACCCTTTTCCACCTACAGTGGCTAAAATTCAAAAGTGCTAATACTTTCCCTTTTAGATCAAAGGGGAGGAAAAAAACTATTTACATTTAATAATTGCAAAATTTTTCTCCTTTTTGAGATTATTCTGATTATTTTCTAAATCAAAATATTGCTTGGATCAAAAATGAGTAGTGAAATTTCATTTTCCAGTGAAGAAGTTTTTGTTTTCCAAACAGTTTGACATAATATATTTGTTCTCAGTTACATGCTGAGCAACTTCTTGGAAGAACAGGCAACGTTTTTAACAGCAGGTTAATTTTTCTAACATATTGTGTGCACATTACATAGGGTAGACCTTGCCATAAATCCACTGTTTTCGGTGCAACAGGGAATTTACAGATTTTACATTTATTATTTACAGAAAAATATACTCTGTAGTCATTTATTATTTGCACATATATGGCTCTTCTTGTTTCCATTTAAAATTCTGTTTATAACAAAGTAATTATTATCTACTTGTTTCACATTTGAGTAATTTTTTTAAGTGCGGAGATTTTAAAAAATGAAATTTCTTCACATGCTAAGTGTTATAAGTTAATTAATGTTTTCAAATTCACCAACATAATGTATGTCTTGGATAAATTGTTTGCAAAGAATGGCATGTTAATATTGCTTTTTGGTTTACAGACCATATACCACTTATTGTAACAATGGAAGAGTTAAAAAGTAAGCAGAAGACTGCCACTATGAATTCTCTTTGTAATATCAGTTTCATTATTTTTAAGACTGTGGTTGGTCTACTGGTTTCTTACACATATTATAATCAGTAGAACTCCCACCAATACCTTCAGTTCCAGACTTCCAATGCTTTGTGCCTTTGGCTGAGAAAGCCTGATAGTTAAGCAAACCCAAATAGTCAGCTGGTCTGTGATGTGAGAACTAGTCCAGTAAAAGCAGTAATTACAGGAACAAATAGTACTGTTCATGTAGAATCTCTTCTCTTATTTCTATAATAGAATTTCCTTGGACAAAAGGTGATTAAACATTAAAATAATTATAATAAAATATTTGCCTAATCATCAAATGAATTGGTATTTTTTGATTCAAATTTTGTAAATCTATAAAACACTTAAAATGCAACATTTTGCTATAGTTTCTTTACTCCTTCATTTAAAGCCATATTTGAAACTTCACAGACACAAGGATGACTCTTTATTTAGAACTGTAGTACAAATTTAAATAAAAACCCAAATTTTATGATGAATATCCACAAAAAAGTTGCAATCACAAATTAATGAGGTTCCCTCCCAAACTAAAACCAAAACCCCCAACTACATGGAAAGTGATGACTAGTGTTCTATTTACACCTGTTCACTGTATTTCTGGTAGCAGTCTATCAGAAACACTCTTATCAGTATTATAAAACTGTAGTGTACATAATTAGACTCTTAATCAGTCCTTAGTGATACGATATTCAGTGTCCACCACCATTTCTAGTTCTGTGCTCATAGGGCAGAAAGAAATATCTCTGTAACTACTGTATGCTCTGATGGAGGTCGTAATTGGTTTGGAATCCTTCTCCAACTTCATTTCTCTCACTATCTTTCACTAGACTTCATTTAATCCTAAGGATACTAGAAGCATGATGAATTTATGACTTCACTGACACAAAAAGTAACCATTTGTCAGTCTAATATTTTGAATTCAACTATGATTCATTAAAGGTAAATGAGAAAGCTTATTTCTATATGTAAATTCTGCTTCTATTACGAATTCTACAACAGGTAGGATTGTGAAGCAAATACCAGCTGGTTTCATGTTCTGCATGCCCACTATGCAGTCAGTGGTAAAGGTACAGTATGATTAGCGTTGGCCTACTGTATGGCTTCCAGTAGTCAAAGAAACAAAGTGGCACAATAAGAAGAAATGGATGTCCAAATATTCCTTTAAACTTTGTAGGTCTGACTCCTCTGAAATCACTGGGAAATTCTTACCAACTAGGAAAAGTGAAAAATCCTGAGTTCTTCCAGCCTGCACGTGTTGTACCTCCTACTACATAGAGCTTGCCCAAATCAGCTGAATGTGCTTTCCTTAGAGGCTGTGGAGCTTCTGTAGAGCACCATTGTACAAATTTGAATACTAGATGCAAAACTTGCCTTGAAGGTCCACATACTCTCCCAGAGCATCTGTGTAATGCAGACTGTGATTAGGCCCTAATTTACATTATTCTCTTCATTTGATGTATTGTATTTCAGGAACTCATTATTCTTTATCCTCTTCCTTTCTTCCCTGAATACATTCCATTTCATCTTCTGCTGAGACATCTGTGCTTAATTAATTACTGCAGACCTAATAAAAAGAGTCTGTAGACAATTAAATATTTTTGTGTTCAATAGGTCCAATGTACACCAAGATAATTTGCCTCAGAGAAAGCAAGACTTTCACTGCTTAGGCCTTAAATATATGTATCAGCATTTTATATTCTGTTGCATAATGTTAATGTGTACTGACCTATGGAGGAGCTCCAGATAAGCAATATTTGGTAGTGACAACTAATGACGATTGGGCTTCAGGGTTTTTTGTTTGGTTTCTCCCCTTCCCTTCCTCTGACAAATAGTCTTTTTGACTAATTTGCAGTTTGTAGCAATGTTAACTGCAAAACTCAGGCTTTATGAAACGGTGTTTCATAAACACAGTTGGACTTTTCAGTGAGATTCTGAAGCAAGTACAAACAATTTTATTGTTAAATATTTGTAACACTTTCAATAGGATCAATGGTTCCTCCCCCTTGTCTTGGCTAAATGTAAAATAACAATAAATAATAAATTTGTTTACAACTTTACCTTTTTTTTTTAATATAACATTAACCTGTTTCTTTTCCAAGTCAGTTTTGCCATCCAAAAAAAAAAAAAAAAAAAAAAAAAGACACTTCTGGCACACATGTAGGCAAGAAAAAAAGAAAAGCAAGAAAATTTGCCTTATGCTAAAACTCTCTGAGCAACATTCAAAAAGTGAAGTTCTGATTTTCAGCTGGTTTTGCATAGGACTTGTGTTTGGCCTTAGACAAGGACTGACCAAAAAATAACCAAAAGACAAAATAAGTATTTTGGGATCTAATACATATATTAGTCATGTAAATAGACAGTAGATGGCCATGTTAATCAGGAAATCTGGTGTCCTAAAATTACACAAATGTCCCCTAGATGGGACCTCTCATGGTTCCTGTGTCAGGTTTTGTAGATGTCTCAGATAAAAATGACATCTCAAATGTCACTAAGAATATAAGATTAAGCAAATAAATTTCAGCCCAGATATTTAATCCCAAGACTGATCCCAAAAACCTTCATGAAAGATTATAGAATTTTTTTGTGACTTAAATGTGTTAATATAGTACTACTTTCTTGTGTTTGTTATTTACTATCTGTTTATTAGTATTCTCATTTCTAAGCCCAAATAGATTCTAGAAGAAACATACTATTTCACCTACATTTTGAGAAATTTAATCAAATCACATTTATCTAACATGCTGGTATTTAACCAGATCTATTGTTCTGTACAAAAATAAAACCATTACCATGGCTATTTTTTAAAATAAATCTTTCACGCATGGTTGCAATAAAAGGTTAAATTGATTATTTTGCATTCAACTCACCAGAATTATTTATACACTCTCTCAATTATCAGTCCTTCTGTTTAATTATACTTATTATGAGCTAGCTGTTCTTTCTCTTACAAACATACATTGATATGTACGCACATGGAGACCTCTTCCTCTGAGAACTCCCTTACCTGTAATCTGTTCTTTTATATTGGTAACAGATTCTATGTCCATGTTTCAAAATCAAAGACTGTTCTTTTTCAATTTTTGAGTGAAATGAAGCAGTTGTTTGCCTTAAAGGCAAGATTCTTGGGTGCAGATCCTAAGCAGAATGAGGGAGCTTCTTTAGGACTAACCAAAATACTTCACCTAAGGTCTAAAGGACAGACCACCTTATTTCCACATTTCTGCCTGTAAGACTTGGAACAAAATGCTTTTCAAAATTGACTTCTGTTAGCGTGTCCTGCTGTTTACTTTTTAAGCTGTTTGAATACAGTCTGTTTATCTAGAAGGTGCAATATGCAGCAAACTTGTACTTACTTTGGACTGCTAGGCACTTCTCTAATATAAATGCAAATAATAATATTAGAACTAAGAATCCCATGGAGGTGGTGTGTAATTCAATACTTTAAAGTCAAGTAGTGCTTCTCAAAGTCTTTCCTGAACAGAATGCTATTCCATTTTAAATGTGCAACTTGCCTTTATCTAATTCTAATTTTCATACAAGAATTCTTTGTAGAAAATAAGAAACCTTGGAATGTACAAGGCAAGAATTAACCACTTCCCAAAGGAAAAAACCCAAACAGCTCCACACACAAGCAAACAATCCGAAAAAAAAGTAATCATTTTAAAAGATATATTATTTTCTGTATAGGCAAGTACTTTAGAGTAAGCTCAAAAAATAAATTTTATCAATAAAGCAATTTGGCCAAAGGAGCATCCAGCTACTTAGGTAACCAAAGTAAGAGAAATCCTTTCCTCAGTACAGTCCACAGAAGGAGAACTTCTCTTTCAATACTTACACGAAGAGAAGAAAAAACTAGCCTGTATGAAATGATGAGGAGACATTTTTCTGCACTGCCAAACATTAATCACCTTCTATCACTTCAGACAAGTTGTCTCTTTCGTAGGAAGTTTCACAGATCTGGAATCTCATACCTCAATACTTCAAAGGCTTGACCTCTTTGTCTGAGAAACTTGACTCATCTCATCTCAGCAGAGGATCCAAAGAGGTAAAGGAAGAAAACTGAGAATTGTATCGAGTGATGGACTAGACTTGTGAGTATTACATGCATTAGAATTGGACAGCTATCATGCTTCTGAAATGAAGGCACTAAAAGAAGTTAGGCAATGGGCACAAACTAAAAATATCTTGTTCGTAGACACCCTCCACACTTCAATCCCCCAAAACCCCCTGGCAATAAAGATAGGACCCTGTTTATTTTTACATGTGATAGTTTTAGTATTTAAAATTACTTACAGTAAAAGTACAGCAAAATTATGGCAAATAATATCATAAAAATACTATCTTATTAAATAATTGTTTCCCAGTTAATCTGATGCTGCAACTCCCATTAACATTCATAACAGACTCAAGACAATACTATTCCTAAATAATATTAACTGGAGTTCTAAAAGGAAGTTCAAAAGGTGATAACCTTGGACATTACTTCAGGACATGATTAATAAAACAGCTGAATTACTCAAAAACTGAGGTGTTTACATTGATATTGCAAGAGTTAGCTAAAGTTAGGCTTAAAATTTGTCATTAAAAATACTGTCCTTTATTGTTGAACACTTCATTAACAGTTCTGCTTTAAATGCTAGGACATAGTGACATCACAAAACCTGCAATAATTTCCTATTTAAAAAAAGTCTTGAAGGAATGAATGAAATAGCTTTCTATGTTCCTGTGAGACAGAGATGATACGGATCCATTTTTATACGAATTTAAGCAAAGGAGTTTCTTCAGGACCCCTAAAAAGATGAATAGAAGCATTAAGAATGAAAAATCAGGTGTTCCTGAATTTTCCCATTACAGTTCATCTACACAAAACTTTTTACTCAGATATTATAGGGCAATGTGAAATAACATGGAGATATCACGGTGTCTATACAGCCCCCAGAAGTAATACTTGCAAAAATGATAAAAGTAATAATATGTACAATTTTACAATTCCACAATTCAACCAGTAAGTAAAGAAAGCACACTATTAATAAAAATTAGCATTTTGACAATAAATAGAAGTAAAATACCACAAACTTAAAGATGGAGCTGTTCTTACCAACCTTACCATCAACAACTATAACTCATTATTAATCTTATTTATTACTATATAGAATGAATTAAGTTAATGCTTAAGTTGTTTATCTGAACAGGTATGTAAACCAACAACCTACAGTTCATAACACCATCTGCATGTAATCATAGTGCCTTAGATGATAGCACTCATAGTGCTATAAACTCTTCTAATTCATCACTTAACCTTCCTCCATGTCATCCTAGCCCTTTAGTCCTCTCAGAAAAGGTTTTTTTACAAGGAAGCAGTGGTTACTAAGCATAATCGCAACATCTTGTCCTCCAGCAAAAGTCTTCTGTAGCCTCAGGAAGGGTGTGGAAATAAAGGGTCAGTCTTTGCACACGACTTAAGCTCCTCAGAAGGGGCACGAAGCCAGCGGAAAAGTTTTGGGTTTAAGTAGCAGATGAAATTTAGGACTTGTCCGCTGTCTCTTCTCTCACTGCCTGCTCTTTCTAACACATGTTCAGAAGGTTTCTATGCTGTCAGCTGCGGGATGTAACATTTGTTGATTTTGTGGCTAGTCTCCGAGATGGAAAAAACTGACAGGACAGTGAACAAGCATTATTATGAATTTGAGTCAGGAATCTCTTAAAATAGTAATCAAATGCAATCTAATAATGAAGTCTTTTAGTACCTTTTTTTTTCTTTAAATTTTTGAAATTATTGTATTCTTCTCCCATTACCTTATGTAATGGAGTTCAGATAAATAAGATAGATTACTTTAAACAACACTTCTCATGAGTAATGTCCCTTAAGTGTTCCTTAACTAAATGGCATGTTTTGATGTAGCAAAATCTGTCCAAATATAATTCCAAATATAATTCCAAATGCTTCTGTGCAGGAATAAACAGTCCTTAATCATAAACTGTCCTTAATCATAAAAAAAATCATGGGTGAAAGTGAGATTAGTGATAAATCTTTCATTTTCTCTGCCCAGTCTTTCTTTATGAACCTTTTTTTTTGAAGCTGAGAATTTTTGCATATGCTGTTTCCAAGAATTTTTTTCAAACTATGTTACTATATTCTAATCAGTAGAGACTGGGAATGACCTGGAAATGTCAAACATATTTTTAAGCCTGGAATGAGTGAGTATCAGCTTTCAAGATGATCAGAAGTCAGGAATAGTAGAACTTGGTTTTGCTTCTCTTTCTAAGTTCTCCCCTTGCCAGACTGCTTAGGCCAAACTATAAAACAGTGTGATTTAAAATCTTGCTGTCTCATAAGTGGAACCATCAAACCTGAACTGAATCAGTGTTCAGGCACAATAGATAGAACATTCAATTTTTAAAGCATAACAGGAGATATGATATTAAAGGTCAGAAACCAAACATCAGAAACCAAACCAGACAGGGAGTAGTGTTCAGAAACAGATATGCAAGTGTTCTACTCAAAAAACTTGCGGCCATATCATGGACTAAGATTGTACACACATGGAGCTATTGTCTCTAAATTGACAGGCAGAACTCATGACATGTCTAAATACTGTGAAATAATAAATATTTTATAATTTTAAATTTAAAAGCCCCATGACAAAAAGCATTTTCATTGATTAGAGTGGCTAACAAACAGGTTCAAGTTTTGTCAGGATTTTTTGTGAAGAAAAGGGTAGAGTTTTTGTGTAACATTCCTGAAATAAATAAATATTTTAAATAAAAACCCCAAAACACCCCAAAACCATGTGAAGAGCTTTTATTCAAAAACTTACCTTAAAGAAGTTTACTTTCAAGCAGAAATCAAGAATTTGCTAGTCACAGAGATGAATATTTGGGGTAGTTATAAGAAGGTAAAAGAAGGTTGTAACAAGTATTTTTCAGTATTAAATCTCTCTCTCTAAACAGTTGCAAGAATATTAATGATAGGTAAAATATTTAGTTTCCTTAGTTTAAAAGAAGTTTTCCTCCCTTAAGGATTATAAATTTAGAAGTTAAATTATATAATAAACTTTTATAGTTCTATAATTCTGGACAAGCATGCTATATTGAGAATTTGTTATTGCATTCCCTGATCAAAGTATTTTATTATTGATGCCAAAAAGGGAAAGTGTAATAATGAAATAGGGTCGATGTAAAATGCACATCATAATTTTAATTTGCTTCATTCATGTGGGAGGTGTTCAAATAGTAGGATGGAGAGATCTGCATAACCATCTTAGTATATCAAAATATGGTAGGTTGAAGAACTAGAGCAATGATACCAATTTCAAGAGGAAAAAACAAAGCTTTACCAGATCATTTTCATTTTTGAAAGAACCTGCTATAGCAGGTTCTGTATATTTATTAAATTATTTAATGTAAGTTAATAGAATTTTAGTTTCAAAGTTTCTCTCTTTCTTGAGAATCTGCACATCCAATTCAACAAATATATTATTATTCCTTCCATTGTAATGAATTTTTTGTTCATTTAGGTCTAATGCTTATAAATGTACATCAATATCTCTCAGATGAAAACCACACTAATGTTGTATCTTCTTTAATCAGTAGGAAATAGGCCATTTCATGCCTCACCAATCTATGACAACACAGACACACAAATAGGAAATTAATACAGAGGTAACAAAAAAAGGCTGGAATATCACATCATAACTCACCACACCACACCAAAACTCCTCTTTCTTTCTTCTTACTCAGTTTCAAACTTACTGGCATCTTCACAAAGATTAATTGGTTAGGCCTAACTATCTTAGAGCTCAACTTTCATGTCATTCAACAATGTAATACATGTGAATATTAGGACAAAATCAGTGATATTACCTATTTCTGAATTGGACTCCTTCCTTAAAAATATACTGAAACTAGTGCCAAGATACACTACCCTGAAAATTTTAAGGAACCGCAGACCCGTTCTAATCCTGCAGAAATAGTTACTAGATCTGGCAAATAATTCCAGGAAAATAATCAAAGATTTCTTTCTGTGTCAGTCTTTATTTTTTTTTTTTTCATTGAAACAGAGAGAAGAAAAGGGTTTCATTTCTGTTCCTCAGGACATAAATCTTCAGATTGCCTGTAAATGATCTATATGAGCTATGCCATCAAAGAATGGTTCAGCCTGCAGCATTCTTAATGCGGCATTCATATGAAGATTTAAAATTTTTAGGGATACACATCTCCTTTAGCATGTTACATTGCCGCTTTACAGCCAGTGTCAGCAAGAAGCTTTACTGAGCTCAGTAGCTATTTAGTATATTGGGTAATCCAAATTTCTTATCACAATTGGCTCTAGGTCTCAATCATACCTTGCAATGAAATATCTGAATTTCATCTTGACAACACAAGAGGTCATTTCTTTTCTGACTTCATGGGTAATATTTTCTGCTTGCTCTTACCTTAGAGGTTTTTTGATTAGAAAAGAATATGGAGTGGCATCCATTCAAGTAACACCCACAGATGTTACAGATTTTGCTAGTTATGTGATTTGAGAGCATGTGCAAGGACCACTTATATCTGAACTGAAAGCTTGACAAATTGTACAGAATTATGTATATTTATTTTCATAGGAAAAATTACTCTGTTCTTTACCAGCCCCTGATAATTTTGATCTGCTTTGCTAGCAATTTTAAAAGTACAAAATAAACGAAAGTAGCTCTTAAACTAGTACTGAAGAGATTTGCATAAATCACAGTGATACTTACAGACTCCCATGAAGAGCAAGACTGTATGGTGTTAGGTCCTTGTACAAATGCACGGTTTAAAAGAATGAGCTAGTGCTGAAGGACAAGAGGGATGAAAAACGTGAAAAAAATCCAATGACTTGTCCAAAAACACACTTATAAAAGTTAAGATATAGGCCTAATACTATACCACACAGTTAGATTTCCTAAGCTGTTGATTGCCTCAGGCAGAGAAGCCATACTACACAAGGCATATTCTAAGCTTGTTCTTTTTCACACCCTTTTTGCAAGCACCTAACACTCACTGTTAGCCACAGAGCATTTAGCTAAATGGACTTAAGTTCTGGCCCATTACGGCCATTTGATGATTAATGGTTCATAGTTGTATTTCTTCAAAAAGCAAACTATGAAATTGAGCAAGTTTCTGTAATGTGCCCCAAAATCTGTCTATTTCTATGTGTTTCTTACTGTCCAGACTTGTCCTGTGGTAGGTAGGGAGTCCCTTTCCCTATGGACTGCTGATCTCTCCATACAATATTAATATTGATTAATTAATTTAAAGTGTGATACATGTTTACTTTACAGAAACACCAACAACTCTGTGTGCAAACATCATTTGTACTTGCTATTCTCACAGTCATAACTAAAAAGCACCATGAAGACATAAGTAAAAGAAATAGATACTAGGTGCTTTGTCATGTACAGAAACCTAGCCAGCAGCAAATATTGATGTAAAGTTTTCCTAGCAATCCTATATACCAGCTAGTACAGTTTGGGAGGCATTTGCCACAAACACGTGAGGCAGCTGGTGTGGGGTCAGTAGCTCAGACCCAGGCAGCTGTGACTGGTCCGGAGAGATGGTCCCGTGGAGGATCGTCTTCCCGGGTCCTGGTGTCTTCCCTCAGCCGTAGCCGGAGTGCCCTTGCAGAGAGGCTGTCAGCTCTTTAGTGATTGTCAGCTCGTGATTTCAGCTCAGCTCTGCAGGCAATCTCCAGGCCAGACCAGGAGGAGAGAGACGAGAGGCCCGTACAGCAGTTCCACATGGGGTAGCTTTATTAGTCCATACTCTGGTGAAGGGGAGGCCAGGAATGAGCTCTCTCTGCCCTCGCAGGGGCAGAGGGCTAGATCTTATAGGGATACAGGGGGTGGGTGTCAGAGGGTAAAAGCCAATGGGTTACAAAGGATCTGCATAGGGTCTCCTACAGGATTCGGGGTCTGTCTTCTTCTCACTGTAACTGAAAGGTGGTTGTCTTTCCAGGGGAGTTCTGCTGGGAGGTTAAGCAATCTCCTTATCTCAGCAGACGTCCCTCCAGGGCAGAGCTTGGGCATACCCCACAAACACTGTTTGCTCATAGTGTATTTCATCTGATTGGAAACCTATGCTGCACACAGTTTCAATTTTTAACCAGGACTACAGGACTTCCTATTACTGTATCCCGCAGCCATAGGGAGGAGAGGAGAGGAGAGGAGAGAAGATCCAGCAGGCAGGAATTGTGCAGCAAGATTGATTTATTTAATTATTTTACAAACTCTTTTATAGACTTTTTTTTCATAGTCTAATTGGACAAAGGATCAGCCACCCCCTGGGTTGATTGGCTAGAAATCCTAAACATCCATTGTCAAAATATTTTTCTTCTGTACCATAAACAAGGTTCTACAAGGTCGCAGGTGTTCACAGTTTATAGAAACTCTGCAATATCTTCCGTGAGAGAGAAAATTATCTCACGGGCCTAGAAAGAAGCAGGAAAATTTCTTGCTAACAGCAATATTGTATCCACAACTTCCTAGATATCCATAACCAACCCCACAGAGCTTAAATATCCATCATGGATAGCTGAGAGATCCTTAGGAATGTCAGATGAAACTACAGCCTAGCCAAGATTTTTCTTCTTACCACAGCAGAGGGTATCACCAGTAGTCATATCTCCAGGATAAACTCAGCAACTTGCTAAGGCTTTCTGCCTCTTTGTGTCTGAAGCCTCACAAGCTCAACTCTGAGACAATAGTCCCAAAGTCAGTAAAGTCAAACCTGGGTTAATTATGCAATGGTTTTCCTATTTCCCATCTCATGGAGAATTTTATTGCCTAATATAGAAATCATTTTCATGTTATCTTGCATACTTTAACTTAACGCCTCTCTAGTGTAGAGTTACAAATCTGTATCACCTCTTATTTAAAGCTATGAGCAAACCCTACCATCTGTCCCAAGTGAAGGAATATAGCACTCAGTCTCCAAATGTTAGTATAGGAAATAAAAAATACAAAAAATACAAAAATACAGAAAAAAAAAAAGCAATCTTAACAATGAGAGAGCAGAAATGTTCTACAGTGAGAACAGGAATGTTTAGTTTAAGTTCTATCAACCTAAAAAGGTCAGCATTCCTGTGATTTTATGTTAACTGCTTCTTTAACACCATGAAGCCAATAAACATGAGCTTTTAAAATAAGTGTGCAGTTCAGTAGATGCTGAGCTTCTAAACAGTGGAAAGATCAAATACCAACAACCAAAATATTTGCATATTATGTCTTTTGGTGATAGCTCATTAGGCTCTCTGTAGCTTTCTGCATGCTCCTACAAAGTGTTTGACAGACTCAATGAGAACTTTTGAACTATGGAAACACCGTATTTTAACAAAATACTGAACTCAGTTATCTGAAGAACATTTTTTTTTTTCTGGAAAGAGTTGGCTCAATGGATAGACAGCATATGAGACCACTGAGGAAAAATGTTGCTAAAATGTATGCAGCTGTCTTTGTGCTCAGACCTTGAACACCTGGAACAAATGTGAAATGTTTGAATGTCTGAATCAATTAGGATCTAGTCTAAACATATAAAATGGTAACTTTTATTTATTCTATTGCAATGAAAAAATCTATGAGTTCAAGCAGATTCCTCAGAGGTAAAATTTGCCTGTCTTTCTGAGTGAGGCTTCTTGATTAGATAGAGTTTTTTATTACATATACATTTTACAGGTCATCTTGAATCCAAACTGTTCTTAGTTTCTGGTATTTTTGACAGCAGTTTTCCTTCTTTCACTCAATCTTCTCACACACTTATTAATTTCTCTTGCATTAGCTTAGTATATGGAGAAGATCCATTTCTGTCATAAAAAGTTTTATCTACCAAGAAAAACTTAGAAGTATGTCAGCTCTTTCTAATAGTGTCCCATTATTATTTGTATTGAGCTGAAATGTAATTTAAACCATCAGAGAAGGTGACATTTAAAATGGGTTCCACAGATGACATGATTACTCAACTAACTGGTTTTAATCTAGCAAATTCCTTTAAGAGGAAGAAAAATCCTGCAGGTGCAGTTTCAGAATTTTAAATAAATCCATTTAAAGAGATGGCACAGATTTTCACATATCCTCTTCTGTGTATAAACTAGTAATTATTGAGTCATATGGTAAACATGAAGTTTGATGATTTTGCTAAAAATTAATTGGAGGGAAAGGAATAAGTAAGATTATTAGACTGAACTCATCCCCTGCACATCCTCATGATCATTAATGCTGACATAAAGAGGACATAATTAATTTCATGGGTGAGACAGGAACAAAAGTAGCACTGGTTTTCATATCCAGGAATCATATTCTCACAGTTCCTTGTAGTCTCTTCCATATTTCTTGCAGTTCCTTGTTTCTGCTTTTCCATTCCATGATTCATTCTACTTAATACTTGACACTTCTGGGTTTAAAAAGTAAGCAAACAAGCAGCCTTCCTACCTCGACTGATCTTTCAACGTTTTAGCTACAACATGAACTGAGGATGTCAAAGTGCAAATTTTGAAATAATAAATTCAAAATTTTTTGAATAGGATTCAAATATTTTTGAATGACTGTTTCTGGTGTTCAAGAAAATTCAGATAACTTTACATAACTAATATAAACTAGCTTTTAATAAACTCCTTGTGCCTGTAGAACCTCTCTAGTGTGGAAGAGCTTTTGTAAGAAGGCTTTGTAACAGCACCTATGATATCATGTTTTGGTTGTTAATATAGAAAAACTGATGGAGAAAATAATGTGGAACTGGCTGTATATTTGACTTCATTCACACAGTATTGATTTTTGCCAGAAGGTTAATGCTACTGTCTGCATAACAAACATTTTAAACATTAGTTTGTAGTTTTAAGAAGCTAGAGACAATATTAGAGACAAAAAAAATGTATTACCCTACCTTGGTGATTCTATTTGTAGTACTTTCCACAGGACCAGAATACATAGTGTGACTTTTAGATTATCCTTCTCATCTATGTCACATTAGTTTGCAATACAGCTTTAAAAGCTGAATTTTGATCTTCAGTTTTATAATTAAAATTAGAAAATTCTATAAAAAACCATTTACAACATCCATCTCATACAGCTGCTGCTCCAATGCTTTACTGTACTACCACTTCTATGAAAACTTGCACTGCAGTATTTGCATTGTAAGCAGGATCTTGTTGGCGTCTGAATTTTTATTGAAGTATATGTGTATCTGTGCAACCATAGCAAAATCCTTGTTCCAAAATATTCCCTCTAAGCCATATCAGTTATGTGATTTTTCTACATTTGAGACCAATGAACTATTCCCTTTTTGACAAATCCATTTATTTTGCACTTTTCTGACTATATGAGAAAATAACTTTCATTAATAAAAGTGTCTACTATTTCCCCTACTATGCATTATATATATGTGCAAAATTTCTTTATATGAAAGTGCATTATGGACTTTCCTGAAGTTTGTCTAAATCATATACAAATTATGCTCCCATTTTGATGAATTTGGATATGTTTAAATAATTTAGGTTTTTTTAATTCACAGGTTCAGAGAAAAAAAAAAGAAATCATATGAGGTAAAAAGATTAAGTATGTCTTGTCCAAAACTCCTTTTAATTCTTTAGATTGAAACATATGGCTTATTAAATTTTTAAGATTGCCTTGCTTACCCTTTTAGAAAATATGAACTGTTCCATACAACTGCTTCTTTTTGCAAAATTTCATAACAAACTAGAATATCTTCCAACATCATGATGAGTTTGTAGAAAATCAACCTTTTTAATAAAGAAATATTTTTCACACTAATCTGATAATCAGTGAAGCAGAGTACATAACTACCGAAATAAAGGAAGTAAAACAAAAATCTAATTTGATGTTCCCTCTTACAGTAAGATCAGAGTTAATTCTGTCTCATTTTAGCAAACATTTTATCTTGCTACAATACATCAGATCTTATTAAAGATCTCATTATCATACTTAAATGTATAAATACATGAAACAAAAAATCAGCAATTGAAAGAAAAGCTCTTATCTTGTCCAGAATAATTTTGTTTGCAAGAACTGCATTTTGACACACTTGAATTAGTATGACCAATCTTTTTTTCCTCAGTAGTCCTTACCTTTTGTTAACTAGGCTGGAAAAGAGGTAAGCTGCAAACTTTCAGCTCTGAAAAAGGAAAGACCTTGCTGAGCTATTGGGAATTCATTCGTTGTAAAGGTGAGGGTCAGATGTTTCTTTTTGATAATCTTTGTTTCCATTTAATTGCATAAGGAAGGTTTCTGTTATTGTCTCCCAATATGGAAAGAGGTTAATGCAAACATACACATCTATTTTTTTTTGGGACTATTGTAAAAAAATACGTAAATAAGTACAAAGGGCAGACTTGATTCAAGTCCTTGAAATCAATCAGATATTGTGTTCTTATTCTTGGTATTTTGAATGGGGTAATACATACAGGAACATAAATTCACATTAAATAACAACAAAATAACAAAATAGATACAATTGTTGAATAAAAAAGAACAAATGTGATCAAGCTTATCTTTAAATAAACGATTCAACTGACAAAAGAATCAATGAAGCTGCATAAGAAAGCTCTACACAGCTACCATATTATTATTGTGCTTTAACAATAATTTTTAACAGTAATTTTAACATTTTAGATCAATAGAACATACAGTATATCACAGTATTCTAGGTTTCCAAGATGTATAATTTTGAAATGTATTAACAGCCACAAAAGTATTCTGTGGCTTTTCTGTTTTTTTTTTGCCTGTTTTTCAGTGATGCAGCAACTGAACGGTGCCATTCATGTCACCACCTCAGCCATGGCCACGGAAGGATTTGTTTACAGCCCTATGCTTTTCCTTGGGGTTTTTTTTTTTTTTTTCATTTTCCATGTATGCTATTTTCTGCTTTGCTACTGAAACTGTTCATTACCATTTCAAAAGTAGTACAGCGTAATTTGGCTGTTGCCATGGTTTAACCCCAGCTGGCGACTAAGGACCACACAGCTTCTCACTCATTCCCCCACCCTTTCGCTTAGAGAAAACCATTTCTTATGGATCTTCCCAGGACTATGCACAACTCTGCTTCTTTTCACTTGTCTCCAACAGATACTTGAGGCTACCAAACAGGCTACATTTCAGTCAGAGAAGGATACCCATTTGTGTGACTTAAATGTTGCTGGAGACACTTCTACATGGCAGAAAATATATGTATATATGATCATGTAAGGAGCAGTAACTTTCCAGTCACTTGAATTTTTTACCAGGTTTCTGCAGACTCTGCCATTTGCATTAAGAAAGGGATTCTGACTATCTCACTGGCTATTGTTTTTCTTATCCATAAAAGGCCTTTGTACTTTTTGCCATAATACGGATATTCTTTAACTTTTTTGCATTCTTGTCTTTAATTTTCACTACCTTTTTCCTGTAAGCAATAGAACAAACTTTCCTTGTGCCATGAAAGAAAAACAGCTCAGAGAATAATCTAATACTTATTTCTATGAGCATTAAGACCTTCACATCTGCTGTCAATCTGGAAGATCTTTTAACATTTATATGTTGGGTTATCAATTTTATATAGATAGCAAATCTTTATTTCTTAAATATCCATGTTATTTTTTACATAGTTAGGATTAAAGGTTCATGAGGATAATAATTGTGATCCACACACTGAGAAACCGCTACATGTTCTTTAATATACTTTACTACGAAAGTAATAGAAATGTGTTTTCATACATGACTGTTCATGATGTCAGGCACTAGCAATATTCAGTCATTTCTATAGTATGAACTGGGCTATTTGTCCCAGAGGAAGAAGAATGTAATGCTTGTCCCTTCCATCATTGTGCTTAGTTGACAAAATCTGTAGCATCACAAAAAAACTAACAGCATTCATGTAGAGGTTTTAAATTAGTATTTTAACCATGAGTAATGGAATTTTCCTTCCTTGCTATAGTGATGTTTTATAGACTCCAGACTAAATTCAGCTGTCTTGCCTTGTACTAAGTGAGAGAAGAAAGAAAAAAATACTTTGTCTTTCAATGTGAGTTTCATCTGGAAATAAAGTTGTTCTATTCTTTATGAAGAAACATTGACTGATTTATATGCAGATAGTGTCTAGTGCATATGGACTATGAAGTGGTATGAACCCTCAAAGATTTCTGTGAGATAAATGAGCCAACAGAGTTTCTTTCTGTAGAGCAAAAGTTCATTTAGAGTTGTCACTGATTCATATCTAATGCAGCAAGTGAAGACCATCAGAAGAGAGTCCTGTCATTACCACTGAAGTGCCATAGGGATGGCTCCATTTTTCTCCTCTGATGGCAGGTAAATCAAATGCAGATAAATGCAGATAAATCAAACTTTTCTCCTCACATGCTCCAAAACCACTTTTAAGCAGCATATTTAAATGTTCTTCTGACCTGCATATAGTTCAGCTAATCCTAAGTGAAAGGACTGATACATAGCACTTGATCTAGAATTTAAATTCAAGTAGAGAGTTTCAAATTATATTCCAAACAAAACTTTTCTTGGAGTCTGTCACAATTTTTTTCGTTTGTCTGTGGTGTTAATTTGTGTTTTAGAGTATGTTAGCTCCACCATAGAAGGGTATTTAATGAATGTTACTGATCTTTTTCATGTAATATCAAGTTCATTATAACCTAGAAATCATTATGTTTCTAAGACAATATATTTTATTATTGAAGGTGCAGGGGGAGTTTGTCAGTTTCAGCTAACCTTAGGAAAAAAATCCAGCCAAGAAAATGCAAAAATTTAAATTCTACTATAAACCAAAATACTTATATTCACTTTGGCACAGATAAGACAAATTTAGTGTTTTCTCTTTCAAGTACAGTAAGTGCTTTCTTGAAACCTGTGTCTCAAGCACTACCTTAAAAAGCATGACATCAGCTTTTTTCTGGTATTTGAGTATGAACTTGAGTTTTGGGTTAAAATTGTAGAGTTTTCTTTAACATATTTTGTAGGGTTGCTTGCCCAGTTCACTCTCCATCAAAACTTTTTAAAATAAATTTAGTTCCACACACTCATCCAGCCTCACTACATACGCTACTGTGAAGTTCTTATTTTACCTTCTCTTTAATAATATCCGTGAAATGGGAATCTTCTCCATATTTCTGTAGTATTGCCTGTGATGATAAATGTAATGCTATTGCTTCAAATATTTGCTAAAAATACTGCTTAAATTACAGACACAGTGCCTATGCATCAATTTTTTGTCACCAATTATAATTCCCCTGACTATAAAATTAAATTAAATTTAAATAAAATAAATAAAATAGTCTACGAAACACCTGATTTATAGTTTTCTGAATCAAGAAGTTGTAAATGTAACAGACCAGTCTCAGTTGATTCTGGTTGAGATAACTAAATGGCTACCACAGAAGAACAGTAATATCCAAATACATAATTATTAGAGGGGTACGGTGAGAAATTTTGAAATATATTGACTATCAGCTGATGATCACCTGTTTTATAGAGATCAATCATCATATAATGTCCCAGGAAGTGACCTTGAAAGATCACCTGGTCCACAATTTTGTGGGAAAGAAAGCCTAGAGGAGATTATCTAGCACCCTGTCCAATTCTCTCTCTAAAACCTCCAGCAATGGGGGCTCTACCACATCCCTGGGGGTATTGTTCCAATTAATGATTGTTTTCACTGTAAAAAAATTCTTTCTTGAGTTGAAATCTCTCCTGGTCCATCTTGTACCTGTTCCCTCTCCATGTGGGTCCTTGTGAACAGAGAGCCTCTGTCATCTTTGCAGCCACCCTTTCTGTAGTGGAATACCATGATCAGGTTCCCCTGAGCCTTCTCTCCATGGAGAAGAGAATTTTATCATCACCCTGGCCCTCTCCAGAACATCTACAGTCTGTGTGCATCTTTCTTGAACTGGATGTTGGGGAGGGAATAGTGAGAAACAGAAGGGGAAGGAAAGACTCCAGGCACCAGAGCAGAGATTCCACTGCAGCCCTTAGAAGCAGCCATGGTTGAGAAGGTATTTTCCTGCAGATTGTGGGGAGGTCTGTGGGACTAGATGCATATTGGCTGAAGGAACTATGGCCCATGGAGAGCCCAGGCTGCTTCTGAAGGACTACAGTCCTCATAGGGGACCAGGAGGAAAGTATTGGAATGAAGTGGCAAATAGGAACTGTTATCTACTGATTGCAGCCTCCTATTACCCATCCTCCTGCGCCATTTGGGGGAGAGGGAGTGGTATGGGGAATGAAAGAGTGAAGATGGATTGTGGAATAAAGGAGGGGTGTGGAGGAAAGGCATTGTTTTAATGTTTTTTTCTCATTATCCAAATGTGGTTTTATTGTAATAAATTAAACTACTTTTTCCCAAGCTGAGTTTCTTTTGTCCATGACAGTAATTGGTAAGTAATCTTTCTCAAACCAACAAGCTTTTTATCTTACTTTGTCCCCCAGCCTGTTAAGGAAGGGCACTGACAGAGCAGCTGGGTGGGCATCCAGCAGCTGGGCAAGGTCAATCCAACACTAATAACATAAAAGTGCTTTATAGCATCTTTTATATACTGTAGGTCCTTTTTACTTTTTACTTTTTTCTTTTTTTTTTTTTTGCTACTTCTATTTTCACCATTTTACAATCCAGAAGTTTGAGATGACAGAGTTTTGTTTTTTTTTTTTCCTGAGGCTGAAGGATCATGACAATAGATGAGTAACAAATTTTTTTTTTTTTTTTGCTACTTCTATTTTCACCATTTTACAATCCAGAAGTTTGAGATGACAGAGTTTTGTTTTTTTTTTTTCCTGAGGCTGAAGGATCATGACAATAGATGAGTAACAAAGAGAAAAATGCAGAATCACCTCTAACTACTCAAAAATGACAATTCTGTGAAGTCAGTGGGCCCCTTAGGACAATTCATTCATGCTGATCCAAAACAAAGTAGTCTGCTGCCTGACCTTGAGGACCCTGGAGAACTTCAGACCTGGAATTACAGGACTCCTTGCTTTGTTTCAAGGATTTTATCAAAGTGATTTTCTGAATCAGGCTTGAGCCAGAGTGTAAATGGATCCATATGCACTCCTGGACTCAACCCTATACTGTTGGGGCCCCTCTCCCAGGGCTACTGGAACACTATACCATAATAATGGAAGGTAAACTGGCTCAAAAGGTGGATATTTTGCATGCATTCTTACAATTACTATCTCCAAGAAGATAAATTTTAATTTCTTTGCTATTGTTTTCTCAATCAGATAGATGACCTGCACATTTTTATGCATACATAACTTTATTTCTGCTTTGTTCTTGAAGTAGTTCAGCTTCCTTAGTAGAGAAAAAATGTAGAGAAATACAATGATATTTAAGCCAGCACAGACTGTGCCAACTCCAGCACCAGGTGCAGCACAGTTCATCAGAGTTGTCATGGCATTACACTAACTATACTGGTTTTAGGAACAAAAGTGAAAAATGTTACTATATTCCAGCATATAACCACGCTAACTCCATTTTACTGTATCTTAGAGAAATTAATTTTCTCTAACATACTGAAGCACATGTTTTCTAGATGTCTTTAACTGTAGCTTTGGCTAGTTTTTTCATAATGCAGATAATCAAGGATTGTTGCTTTCCCTGCTCTGTTCTGGACTGGACTCTTGTTTCTAGTGCATTGTTTAGAATGATTTTATGTCTAGAGACTGTATGTTGCGCTGAGCACAATAACAAAAGATTTTAATCTTTCTTTTAATTTTTCCCTTTTTATGTTTTGTCAATTTAAATAACTTCAGGTGTTCAGGAAACTTTCCTTTAAGAAAGAAGGGGGCAAAAATAGTTATTTAATAACTTCATATATATCAAAAATTCACATTTTTCAGTGTTCTAAATGTTTCAAATAATTTTTTCAAAATCAGAAAATTCTTTATCTTTTGTAGTAATGAGAGATTTTAAGCCATGCAATGTTTGCTTAAATTAAAACCAAGAAAACAAAGAAATAAATAGATATAAGTGTGATACAGTCACTTTTTTTTCGGAAGAAGTCTGACCAGGTTCTCCTGGAAGTCAACACATAAGAAAACCTTAAAAAGAAATACAAAAAATGAGAAAAGCACAGCCATGGCATAAAGAGTCTTCTGCCAGTGGTGCTAGTTCTTGCTTACACCTTTGCTCCTGAAAAAAGGAGCAAGGTGCATTGTAATAGCAGTTGCTCCAAGACACAGAATGGATGTAGTAATGTCAGTCTCTTAAATACTTCTTTCCTTCTACACTTTTGGATACAGAATCACAAGAGTGTATGTAGTGGGCTGACCTTTGCAGGCTGCCAGTTACCCACCCAGTGCTCTCTCCTTTTCTTCAACTGGACAGGGAGAAAAAGAAGATTAAAAAGATTGTGAGTCAAGCTAAAAAATAAACTATGGGGAGATTGGTCTAATTTATTGCCAGTTAAGACCAGACTTGGTTGGTGAGAAGCAAAAGACAAAAACAAAAACATATTTCCCCCTCCTTGCCTTCTTCCCAGACTGAACTTCACTCCTGTGTCTTCTACCTCCTTCCTCCCAAATGGTGCAGGGGGATGGGGAATTTCGTTTGCAGCCAGTTCATAAAAATTAATCTTTGCTGCTGCTGTTTGTCCTTCCCACAGTCTTTGCCTGTTGCATTGTGGGTTCCTTCCCATGGGATACAATCCTTCATAAACTGCTCCAGTGTGGGTTTTTTCCATAGTCCATGAGAAATAGACTTCTTTAGCACAGGTCCTTCACAGGTTCCAGTGCCTGCGAGAGCATGTGAGCTCTCCACGGTCTGCAGCTTCCTTCAGGGCATATCTACCTGTTCCAGTGTGGGACCCTCCAGAGTATGAATATCTGCTCCAGCATAGTCCTCCTTGGACTGCAGCGGTAACTTTCTTTACTATGGTCGTCTTCAAGGATTTTGGGGAGAATACCTGCTTATGCACGTCCTTCTCTGATTGAGGCACTGCCTCTACTGCATCCCCTTCTCTCTCTTCCACCTGGTTCTAGCATTTTTTGGCCTTTCTTAAACACATATTCACCAGCTCAGCTGAAGGGCTCAGCTGCACCCTGCAGTGGGTTTGCTGGAGCTGGCTGGAAGTGGTTGGAACCAGCTGTGTCCAGCACAGGGCAATCCCTGGCCTCTCCTCAAAGAGCCTGCCCTGCAGCACACAGCACACCAACAGTGTCCTCCCCACCACTTAAACTCGATACAGGAATAGTAAACAGTAGAAAGAACTCTTGGACAACTAATGCTAACACTGTTGAAGTGAACAGAATGTAGACAAAGAGAGAAGAGTAGCAAAGAGGAAAAATAGTGTGGAAAAAGAAAAGATAGCACTAGGAAAGTTTTGCTTTTCAGTTACTTTTGAAAATTTCAGATAACTGGTAAGGGTAGCAGTTAGAAATGAAATTAAAAATTAAATTGAAATATAGCAACAGGTTGTGTTGAGATATATTGCAGGAGAAAAGGCAAAGGGAGGTTTTTTGCTACCCTAGGGCTAAGGCTACAGTATGTGCTGGGCATGCTCATGGCTCTAGCCATGTTAGTGCTGCTTACAAGAGCTGGGACTTGGTGCTGCAGCAAGCAGTCTCACAGGACAAAGGGAAGGTGAAAAATCTCAGATCTCAGAAAGCCATTTAGCAAAATGACAATTGTCACAGTTTAATTTAGCTCTTTATCATTTTTTTCTACGTGTCTTATATGGAAGCTGTAATGCATCAGTTTAGGCAGAGATGGGAAAGGCAGCTTGATAGCAGAGCTGCTGTTGCTTTGTGTATTTGTTCTGATCTTCTAAAGGGTGAAAAAGACATATTCTGTTGCTGAATTAGGCTTGCTTTCAAAATTATTCCCTTTCTTTTCATCATTCCTGATTAGTACAAGGTATTTCAGATACTGAACAATGAAAAGCAGCGGGGGAAGATTCTATCTTCCCCCACAAGTGACACAGATGTGGAACTGAGAGACCCACATATGTATGACTACACTTCCACGTTGTTTCAGCCATATGAACATCTACCGAATACTTCAGAAGAATTCGTACATCCCAATTAAAATGAAATGGGAATAAAGAATAAGAGAAGCCAAAAAATTTGGCACATGCAGTTATGAGGGCAGCCTCCCATTCCCTGTCTTCAGCCTCAGTGAGGCAGGATTACTGCAGAGTGGCATAAAGGCAAATTATTTGTGAACTTAGCTTTCCTGAGAGAATGTTTATTAAGACAAGTTTGGCTCACACTGGCTGAATAATGCTTTGATATATATAATTATAAAAAGTTAATGAGGCTGCAATGTATTTAAACTACATTAAGATAAAATCATTCTTCTCTCTGCTGTGTTCAAATCAATAGGGTTCTGATTACAAAAATCTTCAGTTCTTAGACTGTCATGCTTCACTTCTGTTTTCAGTGTGTGTCTTGAGTTACTTAACAGACTCTCAAAATAGATTTCAGATTTTGGCTTCAAGTGATTTCTCATGACTTTATTGCTGAGTTCCCAGAACTCTTAAGGATATGTCAGGTGAAAGTCGAGTAACAAGGTTTTCTAAGTATCCTTTTTTAGTACTTATCTGTGTTTAGCTACAACACAGTGACATAGGTCTCTCATCACAAGAAAGAGTGGATGTTCCATTGGACTGCAGTAGGCTTAAGGTTAGCAATTGTGACAAAAATCCTCAGCAGCATATAACTGTAATTGGATTGTTGGTGTTATGGTACAAACTTAACATAAGCAGAACAATTTAGCATGGAAACAATGCAGGGAAATAGAATCTCTTTTTAAAGAGTATAATATTTTTTTCAATCCAGACATCTAATTAAAATATGATTGATATTTCACAGGAAGGAAAAAAGAAAGGAAATTATCACCTAAGTGATCTAACACATTTTTTCCCCTTGCTCTGGTACCTAAACCTTTCTTTTCAAAGCAAGATTGAACCAGAACACTTATTTAAATTTGTGTAATGATTTTCCCCTTTAATAAATAAAACACTGTCTACAGAACACAAAGATGCTCTTGTGCATCTTGTGCTCTTGTGCTTGTAGATGTAAAGAATACAGAACAGATTTTTTATTTAAGAAAAAGAAACAAGCTGCCTTTTACTTAAAGTTATAAGAAAGGAACGGAGATTCTCAGGATCCTCACTATTAATAGAGGCATATGTATGAGGTGACGGTCTTTTTTTAATACAAGCCAACACACTACAATGGCAAATAATACCATGTTTAGTAGCTTTGCCTCTGGTTTGTTTTTGGAACAATTCTTGACAATTCCATTGGAGACAATAAAATAGTTGTTGGCACATTTTAATTACTATATAAGGGCACACTCATTTCATGGCACTTCAGGGGGTAAAGAAGCCATCAATTACTTTGCTCAGCTTGAGTTTATTTAAACAAATGATTTTCTATTTCTGGGTATATAAACTATACACTTTCAGTACTTTGTGCTATTTGCTTCCAGGAGCTTTTCATTTGGGTTATAAAATATCCTGGCCTAGTCATATATATTAAAAATCAATGTTACAAAGGACAAGGTGATTATAGGCACCCTGCAAGTGCTTTGGAAACAAACTCACATTTGTAGAAATCTCTGTGCCACTATTCATTGAGCAGAGCAATATGTTTAACATTGAAGCCCTCAGGCACATTAGGTCTTTAGTGGCTGAACAAAAACACAATTTTGGCTCATGGGTCTTAAAGCTCCCCCTACTGATTCAGTTCAGTTTCAATATGGTACAATAATAAATAAATATATAAGCTAACTATGGAAATAGGGAAAATAGAAGATGCACATACCAGGATTTAAATATGACACAGAGTTCTTCAAATTGACTGTTTGCAACAATTTTTTTTTTCCCAAATTTATGACACTCAGAGATTAAGCTTAATTTAGACATAAATGTTACACAGATCTATTACTTTTATTAGTAATACAATGTGTCAGTTATGACAGAATAAGGGGGAAGAAGTTGCCTGGTAGTAAGTAGTTTAATGGCTGATATTTTTGCAGCTTCTTTAGGATCTCCCTCTCTAGTTTGGATTAATGAGTTAAAATTAATAGGAACTGTGCTATTAACACATATATATGTAATTATTTATAATCAGTGTTTGTGAAGGATAAATTATGTCATCTTTTGTGGCCAGAAATGCTTGATCTGGATATTGCAATACTCACCTTACATTGATGAATATGTGTTTCATCGAAAAAACTTCATCACGTGTTTTACAGAAAGCTGCTTTGATCTTAAGAAGGGGTAATATTCCACACTTTACAACTACTCTGCTTGTGAATATCAAACATATAGGCCCTGGAAAATGCAAGGTTTATAGAGAAAGTACTTTAATTACTTTGTATAGGTACATTATTCTGCCCCAACATCCCACCCTCCCCTCTCTCCTTCCCCCCTGAAAAAAAGAAAAGCCATAATCTAAATATAAAATGCACATAAGAACTCTGGGATAATAGACTGACTTATGAAAAATCTTAATATGAATTGGACAAATTAAATGTAAATTCATATCAAAGTAAAGGTGTGTAATGATCACTAGGAGTAAGCTTAAAAACAATTAAACACTCAGCATAATGACAGTGCTTAACTGAACTGTATCTCTAGCTTTCCACTCAACTCCTAGTCTACCTGCTAAACAGACATCATATTTTAATGAAATATAAATATATTAGAAGATTAATCACAGTAGGCCAAATTTTCTGTTGCATCAAGAATGTTTGAACTTGACTTTTCTCTTTGGCTGTTCAAATATCAGAATGATGGGCACAGAAATATTATTGCCAGAATACACTGAGTTCCTGTCTGGAATAAAGTGGATTACAACATTGGACTATGTTTGGTCTGTACACACAAACCCCCTTTCACTATGATTGTTTCATCTCTGCTTGTACTCACTAGTACACGTCAATTCTTTTACACTTATTCTAATTCCCCAACCTGTGCAGATTTTTTCTGGACTAACCCTTGTTTCTTTTTCTGGCATGATCTCTATATCTGTTTATACTATTTTCTTTTTTTTCATTCATTCACTTTCCTTTGTCTTTTACATATATTTCTTATGCCTAGCTGATTATTTCACTCATCCGTTGAATAGTATTCAACAGTGAGTGATTGTTGTACGTCTCAGGCACTGTTGACTCCAGGGTGCCATTCTGGGAAAAAAGTGCAAAACAAACCCCCCGCAAAAAACCTGGTGACTTTAATGGGCATAAACCCCCCAAAGTTTTATTAAAAATATCGCAAATGGTTGTAGTAAGGAATCAGACACAGTCTGCAGATGGGGACCGGCTATCTTTTTTGTAATGAGTTGAAGAATTACAGAACTTGTTTTGAACTATATTTACTAAAAGAAAACAGTCACAGTTCATGTGTGGGGAGGACAATATCATATACTGGCTAAATAACTATACAAATTTGTTATTTGATTAACTCCCGAATTATTTCAAATGTCTTTGCTGGTATTTCTGAATTTAGTTATGCTTTCTGGAGTATTTATTAGGCTTCTTACAATATCTTATGATGCTGCTGGTGAGAAGTGCTATGTAAAAGTGACTGATTTACAGAATGTGAGCTGAGGCCTACAGATGATGGTCTTGTTCAGAATCCCTAAGGAAACTGGTAGCAATGACAGGAAATTGTAAATTGTATATCCTTATTCTAAGTTTTATTCTCAGGATTTAAACATTGAAAAAATAGGTGGTGAGAAATATGCCCAGAGTTAGTAAGAATAATCTGAATTCTCTCGTGGGTCCCTAACCTCTGTTGCCTCTCTATTCAGCTAATTTACTTTCTAGTGTCAGTCCTACTATATTTGCTATCTTGTTCAGTCACTTTATGATCCTGTCCTCTTCTTATGTATTCTTTCTTTACCAAAAAAACCCCAAAACCTCAAACCAAGTAACCCCACATCTAATTTTGTTTAAATTCTTCATTTTCTGTCCTTATTTACAAATAGAATTTGAAACTCTTTGAGAATACATTTTCTCATCCTGGCAAAATTTTGAAGAGACAATCAGTCATTTCTAATCATGCAGACATTTAAACAGTTTGTTTCTGTACACTTTAAAGTTTTTAGGGTCTTCAGATTTTTTTTATTCCTAAAATTATCTCAAAAATTATTGCATCTGTTGAGACAAGGTTTACCTATATGTTTAAACAAGTAAGATAAAAGACTCAGAAAAAGGTCTCAACACCCTTAACTGTTGAGACATTACAGTCTTGAGAGATGAGCCTGACTTGTCAGAATGATCCAGTCAACAAGACTGATGACTAAATTTCTAACTCTAGTCACTAAATCTAGTAGAGGATCAAGCTGTCAGTAAATATTATGTTGGGTCCTTAGCTGTAAGTCCTAGACTGTATTTTTATTTTAGCTTTTGTCTATTCATCCTGCTTTAAGGAAAGATTGAAATTAAATTAATAAAATCTCTGTAGGGCAAGTGCTTTGCTTTGATTTCTCTCTACAAGTGAACTGCTTTATGCTGTGTGCAGTACCCTTAAAAGAAAGGCATCAAATGATCGGTCACAGCAAGCACATTGTTAACTTTAAGTGGTGTAAATCTCAATCAAATAAGGCTTATTAGTGACCAAAATGTATTTTACTCAGCTTTTTATCAAACATTTTGGAAAAGTACAAACTAATATAGAAGGCAAGATTCAGTAAAGGAGGTGCTTAATACTGACAGATGCATTATGAGTATATTTTTTCACATCTTCAACCAAAACTAATCGGAGTTCCCTTGGTCCTGCTTCAACACTTATATTTGTTCCAGTCACAGTGAATACATTTGTCCCTCCCTTATGCCAGCATTTCTGCATGTGTAGCAGTTTAGTTCAGAGATAGCTGTTGCCTGAGAACATTCCTATAAGGAAAGGGATCAGTTTTCAGACAGAAGAGCTGAACAAAACATTCCTCCAAATGTTTATATGAGCATCACAGCTAGCAGTAATAACTGAACTATGCATCCCTCAGCTGCAAAGGATCGAGCAACTAGAGTGTGTAATTGTATCTGAGCCAGTAAAGACAGACTTTGTTTTTTTCCCTGTCTTGAGTTAAATAGTTATAAATTGGCCACTCAAGTCCAAGCATTGATATCTAGTATTAAAAAAGAGACAGTTCCATCTTCACAGATACTAAGACATGCACGCTTCAGTGAAAAATAGTGGCCATTCTATATCTTCTAGTAAAAAAGAAAGAATCAAGTTCAATAGGATTAAACTGTCCAGACCCTCTGAAGTACTTCAAAAGCAATATATATAAAACCTAGATGCTAAAATAAAAGAGTTCTTGCTTGAGATGTAACCTCAGAAACAAGGAATGCAGAAAGACAAAAATCTTGTCATGATAGTGTCAAATATATAAAAGTGGTCTGATGGACAGAGGAATTGGGGACTTTTGACCATTCAGTCTTAATACTACTTTACCTTTCATTTCTTCAACTGTAACTTTTATTAAAACAACACAGTGATTTGTGTTGGCTGCTTTGAATGGACACTTTATTTTTACTAAACTCTAGGCTGTCTTGAGCTCAGGATGACTTTGTAAATTCCAACAAGGTTTTCCTAACTAAAGAGACTAAAAAATGTACACGGTGAGAAACTGGGTACATCAGCCAATGACAGTTGTCAAAAGAGGGAATAAAGTTTCCCAAACAGAGACTGGACCAAGTGAAGGGCTGCAGTGACAGAAGTCAGAAAATTAAAAACTCCGTTGTAGTAATCAGAAGTGACCAGGATGATTTTCTGCATGCAACAAGAGAAACAGAAATGTACTTAAACTCAGAGGGTTCTCTGATAGTCTTGCAAAATTTGGCTAATTTATTGTGTATCTTTTCTTTAAGCAGTAGCTATATTGCATAACCACCCACAAATAATTTCTAGAATGTGAGAGTTTATGTAGTATACATCTGGATCATGACAGATTGCACAATATATATATATGTGTTTATGGGTTTGGGCTATGTATGTTTTAGAGAATTGTTTGAATATTGATGAAATAAATCCAAAACGAATTATCAGCTTTTCAGAACTGCATAGTGGCCATTTTAAAAAATAATGTATCTTCTTTTCATACAATTTGTTAATCACTACCTGTTCTTAAAGTCATTAATGGACTAATTACTTACAGTCAGTCTTGAATGATAATTTTATGTTTCTGCGCTGAAAAGGGTGTGTCACAGCTGCTAGAAGTTTACCCATTTTAACCCATCAGCTGTAAAACTTATTTGATTATAAAACATTAATTATATAAGAAAAAAACCCTAGTTGTTAATTTAAATGAGAGATGATTTATGAGGTTGTGCCAGCCCAGTCTTGTATACCTTGATCTAACTTAAATTATCAGAGAAAAGCTCAGGGTTGGTAATATAAAACTGTAAACTGAAAATCCTAAATCTTTCTTTTGGGCAATATTTTTTTCTCTCCTTACTCAGTTTATTCTGAGAAGAAAAACAAACCAACCCATAACATGGATTAACTACAGAATTATGTGAGGAAATGAATTTATTTTGGTATACATTTCAAAAATTTCCCATTTTCTTCAGCTGAATGTATTCTAGCAGCAAACATAAACAAAGGGATCATGCCGTTTTACCACCATTTGTATCAAGTCAAACCTGGGCTGGTTTAATTCAGCTTAATGGTCCTTAGTATCCCTACATAATCCTAAGATTTGTGAGATCTAAAATGTAAGCAGGTTACACCAGAGAAAGGGAAAGTGTCTACTTCTATCTCCATGAGGAATTGGTAATTAAGAATATTTAGTAATTCATTCAATAGTGTCTTCTTAGCACTCCAAGTCAGAAGAAGTAAAAAGATGAAAATCACTTAAAGCTAACAGTGAAGTCTAAAGATGTCATTTTTTGATATGGAAGCAAGAAGTCCACTAAGCTTTACAGGTATTTTCTATTAAGTATGGTGAGCTAAATTGGTTCAATTTCATGGTACTGAAACCCCATCCTAACTCCCTGAGTCTGGGGTTCCGGCCCTGCAGAAGTCTCACGTTATCAATATCTGTTAGAAGCAATGATTTGCTGGTTTTGGGGAAAAGGGAAAAAAAAAAATAAAACAACAAAAGAAAGAAAGAAACATACAAAACCCCCCAGAAAATTCAAATGAAACCATAATATCACTCCCCCCACAAAAAAATCCCAACAAACAAACAAACAGACTCAAAGAAACACCAAAAAAGTGAAGTTGTTTAGGCTGCAAAGTAGTAAGCTAATAAACATTCACATGTAATCCCATTGACTTTAATGATATGAAAAATATTGTGTTGGAATGTTTTTGTTGCTGTCAGTGTTATTAAGGAGTAGAAAAACAGCTGAGGGTCTTCGAAGGAGCAGAAGCACATCTTTTTTGTGACAAAACTATCTCTTCTTTGAAGAGCTGCAAAAGAAATGCACTGGGGAAGGCAACTTCTAACTGAATGGGAGAAATATGAGGAAAAGTTTGGAGGTAAGGGGAGCCGGTATGAAAATTATATGACACTTACAGAAGGGGGTCAGAATTCTCTGCACATCTGCGTATCACACAACCAAGTGACACGTCAGTACTTGTCACACACATCTCTTCTGTGTTATCCTAAGGGTAAACCCTGTGGTCCACACAAACAATTGCTAGTGTACATCTCCATCACCACATGCTACTAAGGGGGAAAACTCTACTCCCAGGTGATCTTAGACATCATGTTTTGAATTCTAGGAGAATACTGCCAGCCTATCAAAGTGAAAAATTTTGTTCTTGCACATTTTAAACACCTTTTAAAGTCTTTAAATTGGAGTGAAGGGGCTTGAGGGGTAGTAAAGAAGCTAATCTATGCATTTATATTCTTGTTCTGTGTTTCAAAGGTAATGAACTGCTTCCAGCAAACATTACATGTTGTTTTTCTGCTGACAGAAGTCAAATGATATGACCTTTTTTTCATCTGCTATTCTTCTCAGCATTTGAAGTTACTTCTTTTTGAAGAGACAACCCATTTATCAGTCATATCTGTGAGAGAGTCATAAATTTATCTAATAAAACTTCCAGTAATTTGCTTTGAGGTGGACTATGCATACTGCAGTCACATTTTGTTGTTGTTAAATAAATTAATGAACACCTTAAAAAGTGAAAGGCTTAGAAAAATTATCATAAGAACTAGTGGCTCCCTATAGCCAAAAGCAGCTGTTAAGGGAGATCCTATTTTAAAACATGTATTTTTTACCCAGCTTTGGTTATTGATCTCTACTAGATTGACTCTAATTTGTATCAAATGTTTGGGGTACCATAAGTTGGTAAAAAAAGATCATTAAACTGAATTGCTAGGCTGGTGAAATCCAGAGCTAGGAGACAGAAAACTTGATGGAAACTGATGAAGCAAGATTATTACCTAAAGGTTTCTCTAGCAGTAGGAGACATATACATGTGAGCATGTGTAAGTATATCATATCAACACTGGAGCTGATAAAGTCCATCTATTTTTAAATATATACATAATAAGAATTAATGCGGTCCACTAGTATGACTTATTTGCTCTTCTTCCTTCAGAAGGACTGTTGCTTGATATCTAATTCAAAATTAATAATGCAGCAGGGATGGATTCATTATCTCTTGTGTCAAAATCATTCTTAATAAGTAAGATAAGGAGAGAGAAAAAGCATGAATAAAAAAGAAGAGTTTCAGTGACCAAATTACTCCTGTCCTCATCAATCCCAGAGAATAAAATTTTTATCCGCTCCAGTAACTGATTCGTAAGGTAGCATAGGGAGAATACGTGGAAAAGTTCCTAAATTTGCACCACCAGTATATTCTTAAAGTAGATGAAGAGTGGAGGAAGAAATAATGTGTAAGATTAAATAAAGCAAATTCCAATATACTTTTTTTCCCCATTGACATTGGAAACATGGTAGAAAAATTTTGTTCTTCACTTACTCATATTATCATAGAATCATAGAATAATTTGGGTTGAAAGGGACAAGCTCACATTGCCATGCCATAACAACCCCCAAGTCTTTTTCCTCAGGGCTACTCTCAATCTATTCTCTGCCCAACTTGTATTTGTGCTTGGGGTTGCCCTGACCCAGCTGCAGAACCTTGCACTTGGCCTTGTTGAACTTCATGAGGTTTGCACAGACCCACCTCCCAAGCCTGTCAAGGTCCTTTTGGATGTCATCCTTTCCCTTCAGCATGTTGACTGCACCACACAGTTTGGTGTTGGCAAACTTGCTGAGAGTGCACTCAATTCCAGAGTCCACGTTGCTGACAAAGATGTTAAGCAGCGCTGGTCCCAATCCCAACCCCTAAGGAATGCGACTGATCACTCGTCTCCATCGACCATAACTCAACCATCCAGCCAATTCCTTATCTACCAAATTATCCATCCATAAAACCTATGTCACACCAGTTTAAGGACAAGGTTGTCATGCAGAATTTTGTCAAATTCTTTGCACAAGTCCAGGTAGATAGTATCAGTTGCTCTTCCCTTATCCACCAATGGTGTAACTCCACTGTAGAAGGCCACAACGTGTGAGGCACGACTTGCTCTTACTGAAGTTGTTTTGACTGTCACCAATCACTTCCTTATTTTCCATGTCTCTTAGCACAGTTTCGAGGAGGATCTGCTCCATGATTTTGGTGGCCACTGAGGTGAGATTTGTAGTTCCCTAAGTCAGTCTTTCTTCCATTTTAAAATACTGAATTAACTGTTCGTATTCAGTATCCAGCTTGCCTTTTATTAAAAAAAAAAAAAATTGCTCTGAAAGCAAAAGAAAATATGTTTTGCAATCACTATAGCAAAGATTGAAATCAGGATGTTTATCTAAAGAAAAATATTATTAACCTGTAGATGGCTGACATAGGTATCTATTTGATTTTGAAATTATTTCTGAATAGAGTTTGATACTAGCAGTAAATATATGAAGATTTTTACATTTACAATGAACATTAAATTTGGAAATGTGTTAAAGGCAAGGTGTTTCTGTGCATAAAAATAATGCAATTCATTGTTAGTATTATTGCTGTTATTATCATAATTTATCTGTATGACAATAGAATTTGGAGATTTCATGCAATTATTTTGACAGAATGTAGCACTAAACCTGAATGTGATTAATTTTCCCGATTGACAAATATCTGTAATTAAAAGTGGAAAAATCCTTACTCCCATCTGTATCAAGCCAAGACATTACAAAAAAGACTTACAGTCTTCTTAATGGAGACAGAGACACGGGAATGGTCAAACACTAGTGATCTCACTCAAGATGTTATAATTCATTTTCGATTTAATGTTCAATCTTATTTAGACCACTGTTATGATTTCAGCATTCTGTGTTCTTCACATGCAACTTAGCCCTAGATCTATAAACTCCTGGGTTATGATCCTCTCTGATCTTTAACAAAAATTATATCCCCATGGAACCAATACTACTTTTCTTCAGAACTGGTGAGGCTAATTGGTTTTAGACTATGACAAAGATAACATAAAGATCATGGAAATCACCAGCACTATCAGGCATAGAAACCTTGCATGTTGGCCCAGTTTACTGCCTCTTGTCTCTTGGATAGCTGAACTTCTTGGGTCCTGTTTCAGTTTGTTGTTTAATGGACAGAGGTTTTCAGGTTTTTGGCTAATAGTTCATTAATATGTAAGAATCCAGGTGTACCTAAGGCACATGGGTGCCATAAAAACTAACAAAGCATGAAATATAGGTTTAATTGAATATTGTCTATACATATTTCTTATATCTCAAAGTGTTGGAGAGGTCAGGCGCATCTAAAAATAATTGCTTAGAGTGGCAGTACAGCATGGAGCTGGGGGCTGGCATGACAGGTGGACATGTAAACAACAATAACTATTACTTGTGAAAAAGTACACAGAGGATGTCTAGGATCATATCTTTCTAAATATAAGAAATGGAAGCAGTTTAATACCTTTGAAATGCAAAGGTGAAAAAAAGAAAATTAAAAAAACTTGCAACATGAAAATCTGAAACAAGGTTGGTCATTAGTTTTGTCTTACTGTTTTGATGCTGAAAGATACTGACCAAAAAACACTCCTCTTTATTTGGCTGAGATGAACTGGGCAATCCAGGTCACAGGACACCTTTAGATGCTTTTTCTTTTCTTTTAGTGGCAGCAACTAGTCACTTTGCTTGCAATCTTGGCAGTGCTACCACAGATTTGTAGACCCCACTGACTCCCAGGACCACTTCCAGATCATCCTTTCTCATCAGAGACAAAGATGACAGGAAGGATTTGCAGTTTATAAGACTGTCAGTCCAGCACGTGTTAAAGTTTTTCAATGAGGTAGCAAAAAGGAAACAAAGAAGAGGTAAACTACAGCACAAAGGAGAAAAAAGTATTTTGTTTATTTTTGTTTTAAGTTCTACAGTATTTTTTAATATCACTAAAAAATAATACTAAACCCCACAAAAGAATAATAAAAAACCACTCTGATCATACAATAAGCTTCTAGACAATGTGCTTGTGGGTACTCAAAACCAAAGTATAACTCAATAAGGCAAAAAATGTGAAAAAATTACAATTGTGTGTTATGATCACACAGACATACATACACCTAGATAAATTATAATTCCTGCTAGTTACTATTACTATGTTATTGGCTGAAAAAACATCTCTCTTTCAAAACTCACATTTTAAAAGCTGTAAAACTTTGAAAAAAAACCTGTTGTAGGTACAGGTAGTAAAATTCTGCCCTGAAAGTTAACTCTACATATTCGTTTTACCATTTTTCAAGACTTTTCCTCTCCTCTCCTGTTTTCTTCACTGCTCCAAAAGTACCATAAGAAAAGTTTATTATTTAAATAGAACCCTTAAAATAATCTTTCATGATACACTTACTAAAATATTAGAAAACCAATCATTAGAAAATCTCTCTGCCTATATATAAATGCCTATATATCAATATATCAAAGGCATGTGATTATTGTTTACATATTGCATATCATTTGTTAAAAAGTCTGTGTAATTTGTACATTAAAGTTGTTTGTTTACACTATTTGAACATTTGAATGTCCAATAAAGGTTGGCACAAGTACACATATATAGAATATTTGAAGAAGAAACATATAAATAATAACACACTACATTTTTTCCTGCAAATTTTTTTACTGCTCTTCGCTATAGATCTGTGTGCTCTAAAAGGAAGACAATGTTTTATCCAGAGAACTTTGGCATATGTAAATCAAACATTGAAATGCATAGCTTCTAGGTACCTCACCTCTAGACCAGAATGCAGAACCCTTTGTGAGACACAGAAAATGCTAATATTAGCATACCCATGTTGAGTGATACAGTATTCTGAGACAAAATCCTCATTTTGAGATTTAAATGCCTTTTGCCACTTAGAAACTCCACACAGTAAACTCCTCAAATAGAAATTAAATAATTTTGCATCATGGCGAATTAAAGAATCATAATATGAAGTACTCTACTCCAGATAATTACATTGACTGATGCTGTGACACCTTTATCAAACACTACTTTGCCACCAGCAGGTTTATATTAAAATAGCTGGCTTCTCCAGACTGCTGTGTTCTAGACAAGGTTGAGAACTTTAATAAAAAAACATTTATAGTCAGAACATGAGTTAGATTTTTACATCTAAAATCTGATTGATCATTTTTAGAGTTTTGGGTTCAGCTTGGATTTGTGATTAAAAGTTAATATTCAAGAGAGAAAATTAAGTAAAATTTACCTTTATGCTCTGGTTTCAAATCATTAAATTATAGAATAGAGCAACATCCTTTCCATCTCCACCCCACCACCCACTCCTGCTTTGAATACCTCATTAAATTCAATGGATAATTCTCGTGTGAATAATTTCTTAGATTTCAGGCTTCTCTGACTAGGAAAATTCTTTGTCTGGATTGTTTTGTAAAGAAGAAACATAATATTTCTGTAACTGACTAGCATCTTAAAAACAGAACAAACACTTTGCTGAACAAAAGAGACCAACAGATGGAACACTATATTTAGACGTTATTTTTCAGCCTTCAATACTTTTATACAAGGCACTTGAAATTATTATTATTAAGATATTGTGACTGTGAAAGTTAAAATTTCTTATTACAAGGTATCTTTTAAAAAACAATTGAAACAGCATGACAGTCTTCTACATGGTGATTTATGTCTAAGAAGTCAGTGATGGTTATTTTATATATAGAAGCTTAATACAAAATTGACTATAAAATACTTCACTGAGAGAAATTTTGATTTTTATGTTGTATAAGAAATTAGCAAGAATAAAAATAAGGTTAATGATGATTATCTGTGATGTCAGAAAATTTTGTATATTTAATTGGTATAATATATTTTTGCACTGTAGAACAAAAATTACTGATATTCAATTTACTAATAGTTAGGGCCCTTATGATGAGTGGCTGAAGTAGCTTGCTCACATTTGTATTGCACTGTTTCCCGTGTCACAAATGCCCAGTCACCATCACTTCACCTGTTTGTGTGATGTGATTCTCCTGAGTCCATGCAGCTGAAGGTATTCTACCCATATAGCAAATAAGGGTGCTGAATTTTAATTTTCAATGGTAGTGTTAAATAATCTGAAAGATATTCTTATCTCTTTTGCTATCTTCCTTGTTTTCACCAAAATTTTTGAAAAACGTCTGAAAATTGAACAAAAATATTTAGCATATTCGTATGCAAATATCCATTCATTTTATATGTAAACATACTTTTCCTAAAGAATTGATCTAGTTAAAAGCTTCATTAAGGTAACATACAATTCCCAATAGAAGAGCTGTGCACTTTTGATAGAAGATGCCTTTATCCAGAAGTGTCTGCTATTCCTTATATTAGCAAAAGTTCATTTACTGGTACTTTTACTGACAGCAAGAACACAGAAATGCAAAAGACATTGTTTAGAGATTTCCCTTCATCTATCTACCCAAATAAAGATTATTAGCTCCCTGAAGCAAAGGTAACAACTGTTCCAATAAAGTTTTGAGAATATTTTTACTGAACATGACAATATCTCATTGTACACAGGCAGTTTTTATATTCTTTGATGTCACCTTTATTAAGAAATTGAAAAGATAAATTTCAATGTGATTGCTTTTTTTGTGTGTGTATTTAGGCACGTGTATATTGCTTCCTGCACGGGTATGGAACCGGCCCTGGCTGCCAGCCTGGAGGAATCCCCATGCTCATGGCCCCACTGTCCCCAGGGAGCCATCCTGCTGCACTACAATTTAGATCTTGCTAAATTAACTCTCAGCAAAGCTTAGCCCTGCTTTTTTGAACTGGATAAGAGAAATTAAGTTTGTTTGATTTTTTTGTTTTTTGGGGTTTTTTGTGTTTTGGTTTGGGGTTTTTTATTTGTTTGTTTTGTTTAAGATTCACTCATCCAGAAGGATACAATTTCAAACTGAATTGGGAAATTACAGGGGAAAATAGAACAGAAAAAAGTTGGTGCATCGACGAGGAGAAACAGAAGGGAACCTGTGAGGTTAAAGAAGACTCACTAGTCTTTTCCTTAAAAACATTGAGTGTTTGGAGGTAGGTAACACAGATGATGTATCAAAGAAAATACAGTAAATTTTAATATGCCTCAATGGCTCTTTTTTTGACCTCCCAAGATTTTTGGCAAATTCTTTTTATGTTTTGGTAAATATTTACAGTTTAAGCCTTTCTACTTTACCTCTATAATGTGTTTTGCCTTGGTCACGTGGTGGATAGATTTCATGCTGCTTTTCATCACCTTCTTCCATCCCATTTAAGCAATCCTCACTTCACACTTCCATCTAGAGAGGCAGAGCTGGATGTGCATAAAAATGCTATTCTTCATTTTCATTTCCCTTTTCCACATTTTTCAGTACACTTAAAAGAAGATAAGTAAATCCCTGGCTACTTAGAATTTCTCAGATGTCACTATGCCTTATACCATTTCTCTTCAGTACAGCCATCTGACAAAGCGAAAAGAGGACAAATTTTTTTCTGAAAAAAAATTTTCTGGTCATGCCTAGAATGAGCCATATTTCTGTGTCGTATTTTTAAAATCAGATCTTAAGTCAACTATATGGGAGTAAAATGATTTACAGAAATTTAAGAGCTGACTCATAGAGTTACTTTTTCACATGCTTTGTGAATCTATATTTAAATCTTAATTTCAAAAACCTACTAAGTAGTATATCTTCAGTGGAGTTGATAGTTTTTAATAGAAACCCTCACTGTAACAAAAAAAACCCAACAAAACAACACACTCTGACCCTAAATGCTTAGAATAGCAAATCTTCATATGGTGATCTAATTTGTATCACTTTTATTTACCTTTAATTCATGGATAGAAGATTATTATTTGATTTTTTTTTTTAAAGTGAATGTCCTTAACTGAACAGTAAGTAGTCAGCCAAAAATTCCCCAAATCTGTGAAAAATCCATCTCAGGATCTGCATTACTAATGCTGCAATAGTGATAATACATATGCTTTGTATTGGAATAGGTTCTAAAATGAGTGTTTATAAAAGACTGCACTAATAAGTAAAGGTACATGAAAGAGGTATTTAACTGTGCATGTGTAATTTTTTGTGTTCCTGGATGTAATAATGTACTTTCTGTTGATATGAACCATCTTAAGATAACACTAATGAACACACAACTTAATTGGTTCCTGATACTGCTTATAGCTACAATATTTAAAAGGCTCATTTTCAGGAGAACAATTATGTAATTTATTTAATAATGTATTTAACAGTACTAAAATAATATAAGGACTTGAGATTAGCTCAGTTGATTAGACCATGGTGCTAAAGCCCAGGTTCAATCCCTGCACAGGCCACTCAGGAGTTGGAGTCAATGATCTTTGTGGGTCCCTTCCAACTCAGAATATTCTGTGATTCTGGGACTGAATCATATACATTATGCATTTAGTGGTATAACTCTGTTGACTTAAAATACTAGCTTCAGGAAAGAATCTGACCTGTGCTATCTGTGGACAGTCATCCTAAGAATTATGTCATATGAAAGTGCTTTAGCTTACTTGAAAGCTATAGGTTTCCTCTTGAAACAGTATGTGTAATTGGACAAGAGATATGCTTACTAAAACTATTACCTGGGCTTTGCTTAGTGTGGCTATTTCTTAAAATAAGGGCCAATAAAGAGAATGGTTTTATTTCTCCCTACTTCCAGAATATCCCTTAGCAATTGGGTCATGGTTTTAAAGCATTTTAACAATAATACTGATCTGAAAGCTCAAGTACAGTTAAATGGAATGAAAGATTTAAATTCCAGTGTGTGAGTGAGAATGGATAACTTTTCATAGAGATTATATAGGTAATCCCTTAGTAAAGTCACTTTAATTCAGCTCAGTCACTGATACAGGTGAATGAAAACAACTTGAAACAAATCTGAAAGCAAACCAGATGCCAAGCATATCAATATTTGATTTTTTTTTCTTTTTTGTCCTAGAAAGGACCAATCTAAGAATGAGAAAAATTTGTAGCAATATGGAATTCTAACTATTCAATTAATTAAACCTGAATATATATTGAAAAGGATCCTCAATTAAAATTTGCTTCTAATCTTAGCAGTATAAATATTCCTATTTTATCTTCCTTGATTTTAAATTTTTAAAAAATGAGATATTTCAAAATATTTCTATTCTGGTTCTCAGACAAGAATGTCTCATCTTCTCAAGAATAGATATAACAGGAAAGTTGAAAGACTCAAAAATATATTAAACATCTCTATTTAATGCTTATAATGTTCTTGATAAGCTGATTGATAGTTCAGAGCACAGACTATAATCATAACATTATATGGTAGGTAGGATTATTCTCACAGCTGGAGTATCAATGCTGATTTGTGCAGAGTAGGAAAAAAAGAAAGGGAAGAAATTAAAAAGTAAGACTAAATAACAAAAGCAACTAAATATCACAGTGATAACATCTAATCTTGATGGAGGGCAGTAAGTGATGCAGCGGACAGATGGTGCAGTTTGGTAGGACATACTTGTGGTTATTCCAAGATGCTTTAAGTCAGCTGATTTAGATTCTCCACTGCCACGTTACCAAGATGCAAGCACAAAAAAGACATGGTTTGATGTCTTTAGGCTGGATTTATCATGCTTAGTTCTCCTTTATTTACAGTGTGCTGATGAGGTTTGTTTCCATAGCAATTCAGTAATTCTTAGTAATATTGACTTACATCTTCATCTACTTATGAAGTTTGCAGCCAATATTAAATCTATTTCCCTGAACAAGGAAACAAGTACAAAAATGTTAAAGGGCCTATTTATGATCTGCCACTCTTAAAATCTTAAACAAGAAACAAAAATTGAAAGTGGGAAAAAATTGTGTTACTACAGTGCACTAAAACCAGAGGGTCAATATAGAATCAGCAGTTAATTACCTATTCCCAGGAATTTGGAGAAATACTCATGTCATGATGTAGAAGGCTAAACACAATGAACCTAGGTTGAAACCAGGGGACTTAGTAAGCCGTTTGTAGCATTGTGTTAAAGCAGATATATTTTCTCTAGAATCAACTGAAGTCCAGAAATGGTTTAGGCACGATCAAACAGGTCCCAAGGTCACAAACTCTACCATGTCAAATTGGCTTTGCACAGTATTAGCCTGGATACTTCTGAGCTCTGCTTCCTAGTATGTAGATTATATGTTTTGTGTTTACATAGCCTAGATCTTTCCACTACGCATTGTGTAATAACTCTGAAAATTATTGTTCAAGTAAATAAAACATTTTTACATCTGATGAAAAACTATTCACCCTGATCCCATGGAGTACAGCAAAACCTCCTGTGCACTGATGATAGTTTATTCCACATAACTTTTTAACAGTATCTTTCACAACAAGTGAAAGGACATAAATAATGTTATTACTGTTATTAACTTTCACTTGTGCCATTTTTATTTACAATGTATCAGTTTACCATTGTCATGTGTGAGCCAAAGCATGGAGATGCTGGACAGAAAATTCAGCCTCTGCAACAGAGATTGCCACAAGGTGCATACTTAAAGTAGCACGGATGAGTGAAAAGGCATAATAGGATAAGTCATGAAGCCAGGGTAATACAAGGTAATCATGTGTGATTGGTCTAACAGAACAACAAACATGGGAAAAGAGGACATGGTGAATGCAGAGACCAAGAAAAAGGATATTTTACACGAAAATATCCAGAGAGTTTACATTTACCAAAGTACAGGATGACATGCTGAGGTGTGAGACAGTGGGAATTTGAACAAGAGCTGATTTGTACATATAAACAGTATCAAGGAGATGAGATATGTATCATTTTTCTCTGAAGCTATCCTTGCATTCCTGTATAAATATAAAATAAAAATGCAAACCCTTACCATATGGTACATTGTTATATGCTTGTTGTGCTATGTTTAACACAAACCTAGTCCTTAGCTTGTAAATAGTAATTTTCATCTCAATATAAGGTTTCTTACTATGCTTTGAAATGTTTTCTGATGTAGGCTAAATTTGTGTCCCAGTTGTGTCTAAATGCTGACATTATCCAAGGGACATCCAAAATAGCCAAAGGACTCACTTTGTTAAGATTAGGAAGAAAGTTAATTTTGATTGCAAACTTTGGGCTAACAGATATCTAGACTTTTTTTGGCATTCATCTAATTCAGGATAAGAAGGCTTGAGAGTTACCGAATATCGTTATCTTAAGAAAGAACCCGCTCAGGGAAAAAATGTCATAGATCATGTAGAGGTTAGAAGGTAAAATAATTAGTGTAGGAGGAATCTGCTGCCAGCAGAAACTGCAAAATTATGTCTTTTAATAATGAAGAATTTTATTTCTATAGTGTTAGGTTCCAAATTCTATCTAAAATTATAAGGCTCTTTCAGGTGGGAAGCATTGTTAAAAGAGACTTTAAGTCACCACAGTAGACTTGAGCAGCTTGGTTTGCATCTTATCTGCAGCAGATACATGGCGAAGGAGAACATGGACTGAAATTTTACCAGGCTAAAAAATAATTTTTCAATTAGTCTGCAACATTTTAAGTACCTGCTCTTGAAGAAACAGGCATTTTTTCTCCTTCACTTTCTCATGATTGCAAGTAAATCCTTACTCTTTTTTTTATAATTGTTTTTCCCCTCAGATGACTGTTAATAGAAATAATTTTTCCCCAGGTTATCATCATCTGATGGAAAAAACTTTTCATATGAAAGATGCAGAATGTCTAGTGACAAGCTCTACTTGTGAACAAGCTAATTTGTTCTGAATAGATAAAGTTTTGTTTAAATGAAATTATATGTGCATATACCTGTTAAAAGCACAAGAGGTAAAAAGCCCAGGGATTTGCATCATGCAAAATAGACATTTCTGTGAAAATAGACTGATGAGCAAATGTAAATGCTGATGTTCAACCAACATAACCAAAAGCTGCTTGTCTGTGATAGCCAACCAAGTGAGTTGCCAGAAACTAGCAGGTGAGCTGGTAGAAAACTAATTTTTATTCAAAAAGACTATTTTAGTACTTTTTGGAAACTGCATTATAGATATCTCAAGACACTACATATATCCCCTCGTGCATAAAGTCACATTAGCAGAAAATGAGATGTGTTTCTATTCAAGAAATTGAATTTATAGTAAGGAATAGGTACACAATGTTCTGATGTTCAGTTCATTGAGCATTTCTGGGCTATCAGTTTCAGAAAACCCAACACCCTCATCTTTAAGGAATAAGAAGTCTATTAATTCTGTGTTTATACATCTTTCCTAAGGATATTAACAGATGAAAAATATCAGGCTAGATTACTCCATTTCTAAAATTTAGACTTGAGAGCACAACCAATATGTTACTGATGTTAAAATATATAAAACACTGTTCATAATATGTAGCTCCTTCTAGTGAAAGGTGTCTCTGCCCGTGGCAGGGGGATTGGAACTAGATGACCTTTCAGGTCTCTTCCAACCCAACCCAACCAAAATCTATGAATCTGTGATCCTGTGATTTTCATGTCTTTCTATTTATGTCTGTGTGTGTATATTTATATATAACTTACCAATATAATTCAAAAATTATTTATGAAATATTAGAATCTGTATCCTCATTTTAAGAAAGGATAAATGAAGCATACAGGGCTTAATTAACTTTTTAACCAAACTGTCAGATCAGGGAACATTATTGAACAAAAGTAGATATAATCCTTTTCTGATAAATTAATTAAAAGAGAATAATTTCATAAATTCTAACATGGCTCTACATTAATTTGTAAGTATATCAGTTGGTATGTTATTATTTTCTTATTTACAGGTAGGTGTTTTACATGAAATAGAATGTATCTCTGAGAAGCAGCATAAAAATAAAGCAAATATAGGGTCATGGTAAACAGTATAGATCTGTTTTATGCTTATGAAACAGACATGCTGAGCAATACTAGCATAGGTGCTGCAAAAATATTTGATACAGAGCCGTTGTGAAAAACTTTTTGTAAGAAAAAAATGTTCCAAGGAAAATAGATATGGAAAAAGAATAGGCAGATACATGAACATGAGATATGGTTTTTATGAAAAAAATCCCCAAACATTGGCTCCTGTGTTTTAAACAGAGAGAAAAACCTCCTAAAAATTACATTGCTGGGTTCAAACAAAGTTTTAAACAATTGTCTTTGATCTCTATTTAAAATAGTTAGGGATTTGGCATCAGTTTTAACATCATGAGTTTGAGGAAAGATTATAAACCTATGAAGATGAGTCACTGCCAGATACAGAATTACCTAAATTTGTAGGGTCTTGGAATAGGAGAAATTTATTTAAATTATTCATATTTGCTAAGTATTCTACAAAGTCTTGTTTGGTAAGTGAGACAGTAAATATTAATCAAGTTAGCTTTGTAAGACATCAGAGAACCAAAACACCTTAAAAACAAATTAGAAGGCTTTTTATTCCCTTTGAAATTTGATTAGAGGGAGAGACTGAATATCTCTGAATATCTGTGTAAAACTGTGCATTTTCTTAAAGCTTTCCTGTATTGTAAATGATGACCTAAGGATAAACTTAAAGTTTGTGGGAATTGTTGATGAAGCACTGCCATCTTTTGGTTGTATAAATACGGAATATGGAGGAAGGATATAATTGTCACCGAAATCAGGACATAGGCTGAAATCATAAAATTATTACTTTGTTCTAGCATCTATTTTGCTTTTCTAGATAATTGGCTGCAATTGTCCACTAATATTCTTCAGTATATTCTAATTTCACCATCCTATCAGTGAAAGTAATACAACAAAATGGCATAAAGATTTTGTTGCCTTTAATAGAAAATCAACAGCCTAGGTTAAAGGAATTTTCTGTAATTTTTAAAAGATTTTCTAGTCCTTATTTTTTCCCCAGAACAGATTACCAAGATAAATTTTATTACAAACTAGATAAATGTTGAAATTATGAAATATAATAAATACTAATGTAGATGACAATTGTTGTGTGTAAGAATTTTCTAAGAACTAGTTGCTTACACTAAAATAAGCTGTGTTTTATATTAATAGCAATACAATTTGTTCTCCATTCCCTACATTATAAATCTAATGCTGATACTCTAAGATTCGGTGCTATGGTAAGATTATGCTTCATGAAAAAGGATTTTTGTCACTTACCTATATAACAGTTTGCAGAGGACACACAATCCTAAGTAAACAGTACAGCAACACAACAGAATGCTTTTCCTGCATGTAAAAGTATTTAAAATATTTATTAGTTTATTAGAAATGTGAAAAAATGCAGTGTATGCTTTGAATGTGTAAGCCTAGTATGAAATTCTGTTTTAAGATACATAATATTTTATATCTAATCTTATTGTCATATCAGATTTTACCTCTTTTTAAATGCAATATTACTGCCATAAACTAAGCAAATTTCTAGAAGAATAAACAAGATTTTCACATGAATATTAATATTTTACCCCTCAAAAATTATGGTTAAAAACCTATGTCCCACTAAAGTGTTGTTAAATTAACAATTAAAGGTCTAAAGTGATCAACTGCCTCACCTTAAATGCAAATATCTGCTTGTAAGAAGTCATATCTTTAAGCAGTATTTTCAAGCTTGATTTGAACAGAAAGAGATGGGACTTCTGCCATATGCCTAAGACTTATGATGTGACATTTTTCCTGTTAACTCAAATATGGGCAAAATTGTGAAGTGCAAAAATATGCTTTCACTGCTAAGGACTGACTATTAGCACACTTGTCTGAAAGTTCAGTCAGCATGCAACATTTGGAAGGTCAGTAATTATCTAATACTGAATGAAAGATTAGAGGCTTTGAAGGTTTTTTTTTAAATTAAGACAAGAAGCTTCTGCACATCTGCTGCCTGAGATAGTGATAAAAAAGCCAATATCACATTTGCCGGCTTAGAACAATTGTTACTGCATTTCAAATAAACTGGTGCTCCTGGCAGAGAAAGTTGCAGGTGAGACCAATAGTACCTGATAGAACAGGCTCAGAAAGTCTGTGTTCTGAGCAGACCAGGCCTTTCTTGGCACATCTCATTCTCCCTTCTTGTGGTCGAGCAAATTTCTAGGTATACCATACTGGGTCATAACTCCGTCCTCTCACCTAGTTCAAGTAATCTCCTTCATTCTTGCTCTACAGTCTGCTCACACTGACACTGTTGGATTCCTGCACAAGGCACTGCACACACCTCAGGCCAGAGAGCCAGCTGCATTCATGCTACCACTGCATAGGAGCAGACCTTGCAGCTAACCATGGGTCAGAAGTAACTCCCTGGGTGGAGTCCTTTGACACAATACTTAGCACCTGGTACCAAGAGGCAGAGATTTCTTCTGCAAACCACATTGAAATAAATCATGTCCCCTCACTGGTAAGAGTACAGTATTTGGAAATCTTTGAATTAACAAAAATATATTTTCAGAATTTTAGTTAGATATAAACAGGAAAAGATTATATTTATGAAGGACACAGTCTTTCTAAAATAAACTAGATAGACCCTCTTCCATATTTCCTCTAGATGACAGGAAAGAATGTGAGAGGGTATGAATGTGTTTTTATTGCACAGGGGGGTTGGAAGGTTCAGGTCACTAAAAATGTCATGCAGAAAAAATCTGAAAAATGGAGACTAAATTTCAGGGTTTAAATGAAGGCTGAGAAATATCAAATATTCTGAATAAATGAATAACAGACAAAAGTCACGTTTCAGTTTCTAGATCTTATTCTGTCAGAGGAAAGAAATTAGTCTATACACACAGAGGATACTTTGCCATAAAATGTTGCAGATTGTAACACTGAGATTACTAAGATCCATAATTTGTTCTTTAAATTGTTCCACATTGTTGCCTTTACATTTTCTTTTTTCTTTTTTCTCTTACTAAAGGGATACAGACTATTTACCAGAGAATTAAGTTTTTATAAAGGTTTGTGCAGATTTAGTGTGCAAAAAATGTTCAGCTGAGAGTTCTAGGGGATATGAATACATGAGGAAATTACAAATGAGCAGTTTAATGAGAAAAAAGTAAAAGTAGGAACACCTGCACACTTTCAGTACTTTGCAGGCTTATTTATTTCCTTCTCAATATGCACACATAATTCTCACTAACATAATTGGAGTTACACCCATATATTTAGTAAAAAAATAGCCATGAGTGTTTCTGTCAGTTCCCTAGGTATCATCACCGTTTCAGTCAGTTTCTGTATGATAGGGACATAATGAGACTGCTAATAAATCTTCTCTTTTTCATGTATACCTGAGTCTGTAAATGAGCAGTCACTCAGGAATACACTTCTAGGTCCTGGTTTCCAGTTTGGAGTTAGCCCAAGTTTCCACATACGAACACGTGCGTATTTCCAAATGCTAATATCTGCACACTAGTATTGAAATTGATTGGTTGTATGCATCAGGACATCACTGTTTTATCATGCAAGAAGTTTATAATAGGAAAAATAATCTTAATTTTTATATAAGTTTTTAGAAGACAGAACTGAGAAAAAAAAGGAGATTAAATATACTTCTAAAACCTCTAGCTCCCGGAACCTGAGAATCCGTATTTGCCATTTTTGAATAGTCTTTCCCCAAGCATTTTTTGTTGGCCACTTCACAGACAGGTTGCTGTGCCAGATAAATCTTTAGTTTATCTCAGCATGATCATCTTTTATGTATGCATAGGAAGTTCTATGTAGTTACACTTGAAGGGACAGCAGAGAGCTAAGGAAAATTTGCTTCCTAAGTCTTAGGAGTTGGATTTAGCTCTAGTGCATTGGTCTTCTTCAGTAAGAACATATTCCTTAATAAAACTGCTTGAAGTTTCCAATTATATGGATGAGCTACTTCTCACTACAGAATGGCCAGTACACTCTTTTATAAAGGCATTGAAATTCTTATATGAAAGCAAAAACCTTATGAAACTGAATACTGAAACTTGTCATGGCAATATTAAATAGTGCACTAGGAAGCGTGCAAATGTCAGTGGTTTTCTCACTACCATAAGGGAACAATTTTCTTCCCTTATTTTTCTCTCATGCATTTTTACATTTGCAGAGTATCTCTGGGAAATTTGAACTTAACTGTTATGTACCATATTTTCTGCTTTCAAATCCTCATCCTAGACATGTTGAAGTCAAATAAAAGGCTTCCATTGGCCCCAGATGGCTTGCAGTATAGTTTATAATGAAAAACAATGTCACCTTACAGGAAAGTTAGTGCAAAATTTCAGACATGTTAAGCTTGCTCATTTAAAATACGCATGTAATTTGATGACTTCTCGTAATAATTGTTAAATCGTGATGTTGGAAAAGGTTGTCACACTCTCCCCAAAGTGATGGATTGGCATTTCAGAAAACCCCACAGATCAAGGACCATGGTGATATATAGTAAAAAAATTATTTGACTGTCATGAAAAGATGAAAATGCCACCAAAAAAACCAAGATAAAAGTCTCTGTTCTGCAAAATATGAGAGGATTAGCAAGCTCATAAATAAATAGGTAAGGTTTTTTGTGGAGTATGTTATAAATTAGAGAAAAGAAGGCTTTTAAGAAATTTTGACAGGAAATAAAAAAGGTAATAATATTAGTTACTTAAATGAGACTTGTTAAATAAAAGAGCTTTAATATACATAGAGAAAAACATCATTTCTCTGTAAGAAAAAATGTGTGTTAGTTTTTGTAGATAAAATTAGAAGAAAATATGGGCAAGACTAATGTCCATAAATGAAAGCTTGTTTCATAATTTGTGCCAGGAATATATAAATTGGAGAAGTGTGTTATTTTGCTTTTCCAATGCATTTTGATTCTTAAAACTTTTTTTTGTTATTTGGTCAAGGGTTTCTGGGCTTAGCCAATGTCTCTGTAATCTACTTTGAAAACAAAAGAGATATTTTTATTTATTAAAAGAAAATATTTCTGTATTTAAAGAAAAGTAGATAACCACCAACCTTACTTTTAAACAGACGGAATGAGACAACTTGTAAACACACATCTTTCTCTGAAAACCTTTGCCACAGAAGTAATGCCAAGAAAGATAAATTTGAGACAGGGTGTTCCAGAGACTGGAAAAAACACTTTCCAAGATTTCAGTAATCCAGATGTCTCAGGTGTTGTTCTATTGTAATCAACCATAAAAAAACAATGTTTCCAAATATGTGAGAATGCAAAAAGGATTTAGATATCATGGAGTCATGTGCAGAATGATCTGGAGAAAGTCAGTCTTACTCATAACTGGTATCTTATGTGAACTGGCACTTCAAGACCCTTTTCCAAATTTCTCTAAGGTTACTTCTCTAAAGTAGAAGCAATTTCTAGAGATTCTATAGTAGCCCTTTACAAATGTAAATAGTAAGCATTCAACAACTTTATTATGTTTGAAATATTCGACCCAATTCAGGAACTGCTTGTGTGTTGGGAATTGTATATAGTAGCTCTAGGTTTTGTTTCGTTTTTTTTCCTTCTCAGTAAAAGAAAGCAACTCGTCAGCACTTAGGCACTTTTTGTTTATTGGAAATATGACAGGTTTGGGAAGAAATAACTGATTAAAATCAAGTTAATGGTGTTGTATGCATCTAATACTTGCACTTTTGGAAGAACAGTTTTGCTGCTTCTTCACAAAAATTCTGTGAAAAGAATGCTCTGTATAATTACTAGCATTGATTATATATTCACACCTTAGAACACCTTAAGGGAAAGTAAGTTGAAAGAAAAGCTTTCTGAATTTGAAGTGGATATGTAGTCAAGAGTTAAAATAAAAGTGAAGCAGACATTTGCCTAGTAGGTAGTTTGCAGAAAAAAGATCTACTTAGCCTTCTATGAAACAGATGGGATATTTGTCTCTTTCTGAAGTAAGAAAATGCATCTGCTTTATTCATCCCTTCTTCTAGGCTTATAAAACATGCCTGTGTGATAGGGAAGCTGTAAAATAGAAGGTGAATAGGTTCAGAAATACAGAGTAAGAAATACACGGTCAAATTAGAATAGCCCTTTTGATTTCCGCAGATTTATGCATTAAAATTTGATGGGTGGCTTAACCTTTCACACTCTGCTCTGGTTGCTGGTGTCATGTACCTTCTGTAATCTTGCAGCTGCCATTACATAGCTACCTCACTTGCACATCTTGGGAAGAAAGTTTAGTTTTCAAAAAATCTTCAGTTGATTTAAACATCTATTTTCAAAAAGGCAGGAAATGACCAACCTCTCCACTGAATAAAGTATTCATGTTCAGAGTGAATGACAGACTGCTTTTACAACTCCCTGTGGGATTTACAGCTTTGCTGTTAGAAAAGTGATTCTTCACAGTGAGATATCAGACATCTCTTGTGTATGAGTATTCCAGGGTAGTACTCATGGCATGAAGGATTCAGACCTTACCACTTCATACAATGCCAGAACAAATTAAACAAGGTGTTTTAACTTCTGTTTTCCAGAGCTTTCAAATGAAGATTGACTTTCTTTCTGGACATTGTGCTTTACTGAAACACAAATTCTTGAAATCAGTTTGGTGATAACAGATTAAATATAAAAACCTACAGTATGAAGGAAATAAATGATTTTATTTATATATATATATACGCTGACCAGAAGATTTCTGACTTCTGTAAACCTTTCAATCTGCTTAAGTGCATAAATCTTAAAGTGTCAAATTACATTTGCCAAACATTGTTAAGAATTCTGTACTAATTAATTTTTATGATAAATTTCAATGCGATTGCTATGTACATATCTATCTACAAAGATATTTATTAAAATAATCAAAGCATTATCTGATCTGTAAGAATAGAACTGTGAAGCTCTTGTGAAATTACTGCATCTAAATGTGGGACCTTCCTTCTGAAATGAGATACAACCATCCTCACAATCTAGACTGTGGGCAAGAAAAAAATTTTGCAGTCTGCATTCATCCTTGGAGTAAACTTGTCCTAGGAAGACATATAATCTTTTGAAATATTTTGGTATCTTTTAGAACAGACTTTATTTTTCAGCTGATGAGGGTTTGTTTACATAGGGAAAAAATGTTGGTACTTTATAGTCTTTGTAAACAGCCACACATAATTTTATTAAAACTGCATTACACCACAGCTACGACGTCGTTATTGTGACACAACAGAGATGTGTCACAATCAGATGCTAATTAGAAGAAACTCACTGTATGTGGTGGTTTGACGCTGGTTAGGCTGTATTACACATATACACCCAAACCAAGCACAAGCAAACCAAATCAGAAAACACAACTGATTCTTGAGTTTCTTGCTTTCCTCTGAAGCTACTTAATTTTGGAAAAATTGATCTACATCTATTAAAAGCAGAGAAATTCACAGGAATTGGAAGTAAATGATTAATTAGTTTATAAATGTTTTTCTATGTCAGCTGTTTTTACCAGAATGGCATGGAAATTATGCTAGAAAACTTCATTAGGTTAACATACATGTTTAAATACATTTTAAGTTACCATACTTGTGATAACAAGTTAAATTCAAAGGGCAGATAGTGGAGAATATATGAAATATTTATCCTAAAAACCCAGAACACTTTTAAAGGTAAATGTAAATTGAAGTTCAAGGAAAGGCATCTTCATACAGTTTATGACAAGTGGTAAAACAATCTAAGATAAAGCTGCACTTGAATGCTCTGCTTTTTTTTGTTCCTTTGAAAAATATCAATCACTCAAAATAACACTTTCGTGAATATGCATTGTTTTCATTTCATGTCTCCTTAGATTCTGGGGATTGATTAACTGAAGTCTGGAGGTCTTCCTATACCAGAATAAGAATACCAGTGTGTTCTAAGAATATATTTTTTTTTTCTCTGTGGCATATTGAATGAATAAGTGTTTAAGTAAATGGAAAAATGGAAACTTGCACTTTCTACTTGAATGTTAGGACATTAACAGTAAATGTGGATAATTTAGCTTATTTAAAAAAAAAAAAAACATCCTATACCAGAATAAGAATACCAGTGTGTTCTAAGAATATATTTTTTTTTTTCTCTGTGGCATATTGAATGAATAAGTGTTTAAGTAAATGGAAAAATGGAAACTTGCACTTTCTACTTGAATGTTAGGACATTAACAGTAAATGTGGATAATTTAGCTTATTTAAAAAAAAAAAAAACCTTTGAATGAGACAAATCAGCAGTATTTATTCTGGATGGCTAAAATACTAACTGTTGAGCTATTGGCTGCATAGGCCTTTCCTCTTTTGATGGAAAAAGCTTTGATAGTGAGAAATCACACTCTATGATGTAATGTATAGTTCTAAGACAGAATAAACTGCAAAAGGTATTGAATTTGCTTGGTAAAGATAGGCCAATAATTTTTCACAGAAGTGTATTTCCAGCCCAGAGGCTGGTATTGTTACCAGCTAGCTCTGTGAAGAGCATCAGAAAGGCAGAGGACATCCCAAAATGTACTAGGACTGTAGCTTTGTAGCTTTGGTAGAAAGCCAAAAGTCTTGGGAGGGGTGGGGCACTGGCTGAAATAATGTTTCAGCTTTTGAATTAGAAAACTGCCTCTCATTGTTTGCCCTTTCCATGATCAGAAAAGAAGCATTTTTAGCTCCTTTATAAATGGATAGAACTGCAGCCAAAATTTGTGGATGCATATGATTAAACTCTATCTTGAAAGAAATCATTCAGAAAGATCATTAGTATTGACAGGAAAACTGGTCTCCGGCAGACAGCATAAAGAGAATATAGTTGGAAGGAAAGCATAGTAAAATAACAAGCAGAAAGTAATAAGATACCTTTCTAATGAGTCAACAGACAATATAGTATTTCTAGAAGTCTAACCTGAGATAATGTATAATTTTCACTATTTTCATCTCTGCAATTATTTTGGCTTTTATAGATATATTTCCAACATTGAATGATCTACCTCTACCTCTCTACTGCACTCCCTCCTTTTCTTCTTCCTCTTGCCCTGTACTCTTCTTCTCCTATTCCACATCCAGTGTAGCTTGAAATTAAAGGAAGTTTCATCAATTAGCAAAATAACAATATAAACAAAAACAGGAAAAGGGGAATCAAGATAGAAGTCAACAATTATTACAAACCTATGCATATATGTAGAGTATGTGGTGGAATTGAAAAATCACAAAAAGAGAAACTGATGAGAAAATACCCCTTTCCAGTTAGGTCTTGATCTCAGTTAGTGTGTGTTTTATTTCCTTTTACTAAATTGTATTTCATTTTTGGGTCTATAATCCCTTTGGAAAACAAATCCTACTTTGGTCATTTGAAAAATACACTGATCAATTATGTAAAAAGCTATGTTTCTTATAACAGTTGGAAATCATTTTCTCATGGAGGGAATGGTATAAATTGCATGTCATTATTTTATTTTTATCATTTCTAAAAAGAAAAAATACCACCTTGAAAAATAAATATAAATTTGTATAAATCTTAGTGAAGTTTATATAAATCTACATAAAATTATTAAGCAGTATTTTTAGTATTATTAATTCTGAAAGGTCTTTTTATGTTATTGTCCTACTACTACTACTACTACTGATAATTCAGATGTATTTGATCAGAAGGTGAGGATCTTTCCTATCAAGACAGGCTGAGAGAATTCAGATTGTTCATCCTGGAGAAGAGGAAGGACCATGGAATCCTTATAGCACCCTCCAGTACTAAAAGGGCCTACAAGAAAGCTGGAGAGGTTATTTTTTACAGGAGAGTGTAGTGATAGGACAAGAGGGAATGGCTGTAAACTGAAAGAGAGTATATTTAGTTGGGATGTTATGAAGAAATTCTTCACTCTGAGGGTGGTGAGGCACTGGAACAGGTTGCCCAGAGAAACTGTGCATGTCCCAACCCTGGAAGTGTTCAAGGCTGGGTTGGATGGGGCTTTGAGCAACCTGGTATAGTGGAAGGTGCCCTTGCCTGTGGCACGAGATTGGAACTATTTGATCTTTAAGGTGCCTTCCAACTCAAATGATTCTATGATTTTGTGATTCCATGATAATCTTCTGGGATTTTTTGCATAAGTCATATAACTACATTTTTTAATCAACAGAATGAAGAGAACAGCTAAGGCATGACCAGCTGTCTGAATTTAATCTTTTAACATGTTTGTCATAGTACAACTGGTATGATTTAGATTTCAAATAATCTAAATTATCTGATGAGTACGGTATAAATGCCTAGCCCAAATACATTTAAGATAGCTCAAGTATACAGCATGTAGCCCAATACTGTAACTGAAAAGAATTATCCAAAACTTTTGTTTTAATCCAAAGGTCAGGCTTAGAGAAAGCTGTATTTCTTTCCTAAGAAAAGAAAATAATGCAAAAGAAGTGAGAGTAAGAAATATATTTAAAATATTCTCATTGATATCAGAAAGAGTAGTGTCAGACCACAGAAATGGGGAACTTGTGAATGTGAGAAAACAGCCAAACTGCACTTGAACAAAACCATTAAATTACACAGTCTCTAAAGTGTGAGAGGAGCAGCTATTGGGATAGCACATGGTATACAGGGGCAAACTCTGTTCTCTACATGTACATACAACTGAATCCAAGATTGTTGGTACTCTTTGAAAAGTTTTTGCTCTATGGTTAGTATTTTTTCATTCAAACTTGGTTACCACAAGCTCCAGTGTTTGCCACCATAGGAAAGGCACTAGAGGGTGAATCTGCCAAAGTTAAAAAATGGGAGAACTGCAAAATACCTACTCCAACAACAATCAATCAAAAAGAAGAAAGAGCATTCTAGTTTCTGTGTGTGCATAATGTTACAGAAACTAGTTAAAATTTAGAGTATGATCCCTTCAACATATTTTTAAAGCATTCTTCACCATAGACTGAGAAGTCTCTTTTAGAGACACTTGTAGAGAATTTGTTAAATCAGCCAACAGAAAGCATCCAACAGAGACAAGGCTGCTCCTTGCCTTCCAGGTCCAGCTCATGGTAAGGCAGAGCCTGCATTGCAAATAATACATTCTCTGGCAGGGAACAAGTGCCAACATCTCCACAAGAAGTAGCACAGCCCCCATGGGCAGGAGTTTGGCCCTGGCTGTGACAGCCATTGTAGATTGCCTGGGAGCCTCTGCCAGTGGCTGGC
>NW_008236769.1:236788-253734 GCF_000691975.1 Corvus brachyrhynchos
GGGTGTCCCAGCCATTGTAGATTCCCGGGGAGCCTCTGCCAGTGGCTGCCAGCAGGCCAGGCATGCCCTCAGCCATGCTGACAGCTGCACTGGTCCCCAGCTCCAGCAGCCAAGCCACACTGAGTAACAGCCACAGGACCCCTTCTGAGGTGTTGGCCCAGCAGCAAACAGTGACACATTTTGGGAAACTTCTCATGAGTATAGTTTATTTTCACAATGTGGAGCTTAAAAGCTGTTGCTGCTGCAACAAAGAGAATTTCCTAAGTAGTGATGAAATACAAGCAAACAGAAAAAAAATCCAGCAGTGAATTTTTTTGTACAAGATTTTTTATTTCTGTGCTGTGAGAATCTTTAGATGACCCACTAGTAGCTTCAGAAGTAGAACAACAGAAAAAGAGGAGTCTTACCATAGAAAACTAAGCTAATTCAGTGTGTAGGGGTTATGAGGAGCTGAGTAGAAGAATTAACTAAGCAAGGGACATGGTGTGCTTTTAAAGTAAAATATCATCATGTCTTAACAGAATTAACTGGTTATTCTAATGTTGTTCATGACGGGTCCTGGGATCTTGTCATGACAAGAGAATGAAGGCTGAATTAAGTTTAATTATTTGATTAATATGAATTATAGCTGGCTGCCATGAGTGCACAGAAGTTCACAATGTATGCCAGGACTCATAATGATATTGACCATATGATGGCTGTACCTACTATGTTTTTCTTCATTGCTATCTTACAAAGAAGTTGTTCTTCTTTATGAAAGGAAGTTACGGAACTAAAAGGATAGGGAAAATCAGAAAACTAAAGGAAAAATTGCTAAACTTGCTTCCTTTACAAAACTAATACATATGTTCAAGTGAAAAAAATTCTTCCAGAGAAATGTTACGAGTAGCCACAAGAACTATGAAGACTAAGACACGTGTAACTTGCTGACAGCGAAATTAGATGTCTAAATGGCCAAAAATAATAAATTGTGGACCCTTTATCCACACACAGTAACTAGAAATAACTGGGAAATTGCCCCAGTCAGTCTCCCCAATCCCTTTCAAGGATGAACACTCCCTCTCTTACACATATCCCTGTCTCTGTGTTCAGAGGCTCGAGTTAAGCTCAGATCTAAATGCCACATCCCTGCCTGAGACCTGTCGTGGGTGTCCCCAAGCTCAGTCCTGCTCCTGCCCATCCTGATGTGCTGACTCTGCTCCCCAGACTGATCCTCGACCTCGCTCATCACCTCCCATTTGCCCAGTGCTGGTTGTGCCTTGGCAGGATGCGCTGCTGTGGCCATCCTGCTCTGCTCAGCTTCTCTCTTAGGGTGGCTCGGCCCTGCCTGCCCTGGGCCACCCTCCCACCCTCACATTCCTCCCCATTTTTTATAACTTTCTTAGATTAGTCCAGTCCCTTAAAGCTTAATATTATTTCCTATACTGGCTGTGGCTGGTGACAATGTTTCTGAATAAAGCTATTTTTATAAAAAATTTTTTAGGAAAAAAGTCTCCATTAAGTGTCAAAAGTAGGTAATAACCAAAGACTCTCTTGCAGCTGTGCAATAGCTTTACATACATACATGAAAAAAATTGCCTTGATATCTAATTTTGTGATTAGGAAGAACTTGACAAATCTCATTAATACAGAAGTCCCTCCTGCTCGGATGCCATCTCTTTTATTATAGGGAGTACCAGTTTCTTGAGAAAGCATATTAGAATTATGTCATGTGTTTCAACAGTGTGCTGAAATTGAGATAATGCCTGAACAAACTGTTTCATTCTGCAGATTATATTACTTTTTGTGAATTTGAACAAACTATCTGGAACTCATTTATACTTCTGGTCTGTATAGCATCCTGTGACAGACTTCGACAATTCATGAGCATGTGAAGAAATACTTATTTTGCAAGCTTTGAAGCTTCCTGCTAAATATTTCACTGAACACACTCTAATTCAACTACTGCAGAAAATTACAAATATTCAAAATCTATCTACTTAAGGTAGATGACTCTTTTTTATATTCACTGCTGTAGTAGCCTTCATCTACTACTTTGTCCTACTATTTCAGACTCATTTGCTTGGAAACAATTCCATATCTCTTATCATACTTCCTTGACTTCCTCAGAATCCTACTATGAGCTCCATTAGAATGCATCTATTACATGAAGTATTAGTAACTTCAAGAGATGTTTTCAGATGGTTGCCTACAGTAATTTCAAGACTTCCTTTCTGAGTGATCATAGCTCATTTAGATCTCTCCATCTTGTACATGTGGCTTTCATATATTTTAGCTCTGCAGTTCAGATTTTTTCAAGGTCTCCCATCATGTCATTCCTTTAGTCTCTTGATAATTATGTCTCTACTTTGTGTATCCTACTATCAAAGTCAAAATTGATTTGTAGGGTGCTCTATGGCCTGGGAAACTATGCAATTTCTAGAAGAGGTGAAGAGTTATGAGTCAGGTTTGCAGGTATATCACATTATTCTGAAGTAATTTAGCCTACTACAAAAGATTAATTTATATTGTTGACTAGTTTCATTAAACCCTTGTTGAAATTTAACCATTAAAATGTAAACCCGGAAAATCTTATCATTTCACAAAACTTCTGCTGAAACAAGCACGTTATATTCCTTCAGTATATTTCAGTGAATTTAAATATCAGTATGACAGGTGCTAGAAGTATCATAAGTGCCTGTTAGCATTTGTCACACCTTTATGGCATTAAAGTAATCCCATGATATTTTGTAGGTGCAAAAAGATTTTTTTTAGTAATTTCTAAGGATAAATATAACAAATATAATAAACATAACTGCTGAATATATTTATTGATTTTCTACAGCAACAATAATACAAGAGACAATGGTTTGATGCAGGAGTGTTTTAAAATCAATGCTAACCTAAGTAAGTTAAATCTCTTTTATCTTCAAAAGCCATGGGCTAGAATCTAGTTTCTGCAAAGCAAATGAGATTAAAATGTCCTTAGAAAAATCCTGTGCTTACAGGATGTGCTACTTATATTAGACCAAGAAATAGCTCATATTAATCCTAGAAAAACAACAAGGTATTTTTCAATACCAAAAAAGCCCACCCAGCAAATGCCAGGTTAATTTAGAAGTAAACATGGGAACTATGTATTGTGTTTTAAAGACAACATAATATAGTGGTATTATATGTGAATTTCAGCCTTTTTTATCTAATAACATCTGATAAATTCTACTTTATTATTCTCACTCCTTTCCACTCTCTTAGAACAGTGGTGATGGAAACATTTTATAATTTTTTCCCTGTAAGATCATCACCTCCAACCATTAACCTAGCACTGCCAAGCCTGCCACTAAACTGTCCCTAAGTGCCACATCTACTCATCTTTTAAATGCCTTCAGGGCTTGTGACTTGACCAGTTCCCTGGACAGCCTGTTCCAATTGACTACCCTTTCAATAAGGAAATTTTCCCTCCCCTGGCCCAACTTGAGGCCATTCTCTCTTATCCTATCTCTTGCTAATAGGGAGAAGAGACCAATTGCCACCTCACTAGAACTTACTTTCAGGTGCTGTAGAGGAGATAAGGTTCCCCCTGAGCCTCCTTTACTCCAAGCTAAACAATATCAGTTCCTGTCGGGGTCCCTTTCCCCCTGCCACGTGGTCCTGGGAGAGGGGCCCTGGGGGGAGGCACGGGGTTTCCCTGCCCCTGGTCAGCCTCATTCCCCGTTGGTTGTTTTGTGTTCCCTGCACAGGCAGAAGGACCCTCGGGTCCTGTGATTGCGGGAGTTTCCTCGGCAGAGCTCCGGCCATGTGGCTGGAGAAATAAACATCTCTCTGAAACATCCATCAAGAATCCGTCCATATATATTTCTTTTCCATGGGCCTCGTTGTCTGATACGTGTGTTGCAGTATCCACACTGTAGCAAGTTCCCTCAGCTGCTCCTTGTAAGACTTGTGCTCCAGACCCTTCCCCAGCTCCGTTGCCCTTCTCTGAACTCACTCCAGCACCTCAATGTCTTTCTTGTGCCAAGAAGCCCAAAATCCTGAACACAGGATTTAAGGCATGGCCTCACCAGTGCCGAGTACAGGGGGTTAATCATTTACCTGGTCCTGCTGGCCAAACTATTTTTGACCCAGGCCAGGTGCCATTGGCCTTCTTGGCCACCTAGGCATACACTGGCTCATGTTCACCAGGCTGTTGATCAGCACCTCCAGGTCCTTTTCCAACAGACAACTTTCCAGCCACTCTGATAATTTTAGTTAATTTTATTTGCATGTATCTTGTGGACAGCTAGAAATTCAGAGGTTAATTGAGTTATATTGACTAATATTATTTTTAAAATCCCATATAATTATCTAAAAAGAGTCAATTAATTCAAGGAAATTAATATATTTAAAAACAATTGCTCTTACACTGTTAGCAATGATAGCATAAGATATTTATAATCAGCAAAATATTGTAAAATATCTTAGATGAGTTTTTTGTGGTTAACAAATTTGTGCATAAAATTACTCAGTTTTGTTCATGCATTTTACCAGATTTTTGAACACAGGGGTAACACTTACTTTTCTGTCAAAGTATTGAAAATCATCCCACTAAATATTTCCAGCATTTTATCATTTGTATTTGCAAACTATGTACAGCATTTTTGTCTACCACAATCTTCATAAACAATAAGGTGCAATAATATTTTGCTCTGTTCAAAATCATTATCTTTTTTTGTATAATATTTGTGTGCATTGTGTGTGCAGAAGAGAAAACACAGGCAGAGAAATTCCATTACAGAAGCAATCCCTGAAAAGGGAAGACTGATGATTCCAACTATCCTTGTCTGTTCTGAATAATGTTAAAATGTGGAGTCTTTTGTTTTGAAATTGAGTATCGGAGTAAAATTGATTCTGGACATATTTCCCCTAGAAATTGCTAATTAGTATTCTCACTCTGAATAACTGAAAAGGTATTGAATTTATGCAATGCTTTACTAACCTCAAAGAAAACTAAAATATTTCATATTTTGAGAAAGGTTAAGCAGAGAAGCACTTTTAACTTCATATTCTAATTACACATCATTGCTTTCACTATGCATGTTAGATTTGCCTAAATTCCTGATGCACTTTTCTAAAAGGATGTTACCTCTTGTAGGTCTCAGAATATCAGGTAATCCTGATTATTAAAGTGGAGGGAATTTTAACGAGTGAACAGATAGCAACTTCAGTCCTTTTTTTCTGAAATCAATTTATGACTGTCATCTCATTTGCAACTTAGGTGCCAGAAGTGATGTGCTTTGCTCTGTAGTTTTCTCAACCTTGCTACTCACAAGACGATACTCTTATAGTATAAGCTGTTTTAATGTATAATTCAAGAAAGCATGTGGTTGGCAAGAGTTCTTATCCTGGATTTTTAGTGCCTTCTTTCCTATATTTACACTCTTAATGACAGTTCAGTACCTACCTGCTTTGAGTTACGAAGTCATGAGGTTAAAGTCTTAAGCTGACATTTCCAAAGTCAGATGTTCTAGGATTACATTTAAAACTTTTCCTTTAAAGTGATGCTTTTTACCTCCTGAACCAAGACTGAGAACACAAATTAGGCTTACAGAAGTCCCTGAAAGTTTCTCTAGATAATAAAACTCTCTATCCTTAGACTATGCAGGATGAAGTACCACATTCTTTTTTTATGAAAGCACCAACACCTCTCTGCTTTTTCATCTGTACAGTTTTGAAAGAGCTTGTAGATTCAGAATCATGGCTGTATTGGGGTTTTTCTGCATTATTTCCCTTCACTCCTGTCAGAAATTACCACCTGAATATTTTATATAATGTAAACCATGTGTTTTCTATGTGCACTGCAGAAGACAAGAAGAAAGAATTTTATGAAATCATACATGAATGTGATATTATTTAGAATCTTACTATAACCTCGGTAGTAACTTTACTGCATGAGATTCTCCGTAAACATGAAGTCCAGCTGTGTATTCTAATCTGCTCACTCAAAACCTATTAGCATTTTCCACTATTACTTACAGGAAAATGAAATATTTTCATCCTTTCTTGGGCTTGAATCACAGGTGGATTTAAAATTCAGACAGAATTTTAATGTCTGAATTTTAATGTGACAGAATCACAGAATATCCTAGGTTGGAAAGGACCCAAAAGGATCATCTGGTCCAACTCCTGGCCCTGTACAGCACCATCCCCAAGAGTCACACCACGTGCCTGAGAGCATTGTCCAAATATTTCTTGAACTCTGTCAGGTTTGGTGCTGTGACCGTTTCCCTGGTACTAAAATGCCCTAGGGTATATTACTGTGTCCCACAGCCGTAGGGAGGAGGAGAGAAGATCCAGCAGGCAGGAATTGTGCAGCAAGATTGATTTATTTAATTATTTTATAAACTTTTTCTTCATAGTCTTATTGGACAAGGATCAGCCACCCCTTGGGGGTGATTGGCTATAATCCTAAAACATCCATTGTCAAAATATTTTTCTACTGTACTATAAACAAGACTTTTCAAGGTTGCAGATGTTTCATTGTTTACAGAACTCTGCTACTATCTCTGTGAGAGAGAAAAGTCTCTCATGGACTTAGAAAATAGCAAGAAAATCCTTGCTAGCAGCATTTTTGTATCCACACCCTGGGGAGGCTGTTCCAGTGCCCAACCACCCTCTGGGTGAAGAACCTTTTTCTAATATCCAAACTAAACCTCTCCTTACACAATGTCAGGCCATTCCCTCAGGTCCTGTCACTGGTCACCAGGGAGAAGAAATCAGTTCCTGCACCTCCTTTTCTCCTCATGAGGAAGTTGTAGACTGTCATGAGGTTTCCCCTTAGTCTCCTCTTCTCCAGAGTGAACAGACCAAGTAACACATCAGCTGATCCTCATATAATTTCCACTCAAGACCCTTCATCATCTTCATTGGTCTCCTTTAGATGCTCTGTAATCTTTAGACGTTCTACACCTTTCTTATATTGTGGTGCCCAAAACTGACCCCAGAACTCAAGGTGAGGCTGCCCCAGTGCAGAGTGGAGCAGGACAATCCCCTCCTTTGCCTGGCTGGCGATGCTGTGCCTGATGCACCCCAGGACACGCTCGGCCCTCCTGGCTGCCAGGGCACTGCTGACTCACGTTCAACTTGCCATTGACCAGACCCCCATGTCTTCTTCTGTCACACTGCTCTCCAGCCTCTCATTCCCCAGTCTCTCCATATATCCAGGGTTGTCTCATCCCCAGTACAGAATCCGGCACTTTTCCTTGTAGAAATTTTTGTGGTTGGTGAGTACCCAGCCCTCTAATGTGTCAAGGTCTCTCTGCAGGGCCTCTCTGTCTTCAAAGGAATCAACAACTCCTCCCAGTCTTGTATCATCTGTGAACTTGCTCAGTATCCCTTTCAGTCTTGTGTCCAATTCCTTTATGAAGGTGTTGAAGAGCACTGGGCCTAAGATGGAGCCCTGTGGAACCCCACTGTTGTTGGGTCACCAGTCTGATGTCACCCCTTTCACTGTAACCCTTTGTGCCTGAGCTGTGAGCCTGTTGCTCACCTATCATATGATGTGTTTATCCAGCTGTGTGCTGGACATTTTGACCAGAAGGATTCTATGAGACATGGAAATGATTGATTTAGAATTGACTTCTCACTAGCATGAACTTTCCTATAAACAAATTACAGCTATGAAATGTGGTTTGAATTTTGCAAAATTTAGAAAATTTCAGATACAAGACCACACAATTCTTTGTTTCACTATCATAAGTCTAGTGCAAGTCTTGACAACATCTCATTGATATTATACTTATAGTGGGTTGAGAGAAAAACATAACCATTTTCTATTATGTGTCATGAGACAAAAATTTTCAAAGCAAGAATTTCACTTGCAGTGAAATATTTATGCTTTCTTGTTCTGTAAACAATTAAATAAATTTTTGTCTTACATAGGCAAATTAATTGAAATATCAGTTGGATGTTTCTTATGTGGATCTGTATGTACATATTGCTAAGAAATACAAAATAATTAGTATTTTCATCTGTCATGAATATGTAAAGAGAAAGGAAATCCTGCAGATACAATCTACTAATGTCATGCATATTGGTTATATGATTAGGCTGGGTAATCTAGATAGACTACCTCTAGAATCTGTATTTCAGAAAAGGTAAAGAAATTTCAGACAGTGTACAGAAAACCAATCAACATGAGAATGGGAGAGGGGACAATTTGTATACATTAAAATGTTAGACCACAAAAAACCCAGATGCTAATGTTCTTCAGTTGTGGTGAAAGTCCTAATTATACTAGGGTGAGAAAAACATCCCAAGAAATTACAGAATTACCAATTGATTAATGAGAGAAAATACTTGACAATCTTGACAATGTCTTGGAAGTACCTAGGGAGATTTTTTAATTTTTTCATTAACAGATTCCACCCACAGGTCTTTGCTTTCTGCCTTCTCGTCCATCCACTCATTATCTGGTCTTCTGTTGAGAGTCAGAAACAAGTTTGTTCTAGGAACTGATGTTTTGAAATTTAAGGCTCTTTGACAGTTTAGGGTTTTATTACTAAGTAACCTTATTCTTTTTTATCCCAATTACACAGTACCAGAGCAGGCACCTAAAGCACTAGGATGTCCATGGCAACTGAGTATAGAGACTTCTCACTGATAGAATTGTACCTTTCCTTTAAAAGAACTTAAGAATCTGCTTCTGTTTCAAAACAAAATTAAAAAAGCACTCTTTTTTAAAATTGCTAAACTTCTGTGAACAGAAATATCTTTCTGCTCATAGCTCAAACAGAGGTTTTGAGGTTTTTTAAATGGTCAGCATCCAGAAACATTGTTTTCAAATGCAAACTTGCAAAATTTGACAAGGTTGAATAAACTCTGAAATTAGAGTAAAATCAAATATCAGGGATTGATCTTAAATCAAAAGAAAGTTTTTACAGATGAAGCTGTATCTAGTGATAAGCCACATGGTTTAAATATCAAAATCAATTAATTGAAGTTTTTTTACAGAAATACTGATAAAATGAAAGAGCCCTGTAAGAGAAACATCACATTTTATTCTTAGAAGGCACTTAAAATGTCTTCTCAACATCAGGAAATGTTAAATTATCTGAAGTGGCCAACAGCATAATATCAAAAGCCTGTTACTCTAAAAGTAAGAACAAATAAATATTCTGTCTTCCATATTCCTAGCTCTATAGCATGCAGGCATTTATTGCCTTATTTCTAGCTACACTAACCCTGATTTTATCTTCCCTAAATTCCAAAATTAGACTGATACTTTTATAAAAAAATCAGACGATTTTTAAAAAGCTACCTTTGTTTTGTTACGGTCTGATTAATCTGAACAGAGCACAGAATATTGGTGAAGCATACCAGTCAGAAACCCCTGGCAAAATTGAGACATCCAGCTTCAAAACTGCCATACCTTAATTTACTTATTGATCTTTCTGTCATATTTACACAAAGATAACAATATTTATTTTTTTTAAATGCAAACAGAAATTAAGAAAACATTGAGAATCAGCCTTTCTGGAGTTTCCCATCTGTTTCAAATCAATATCTTTTTGCTGCAAGGCGCAAAGTAGATTATGTAAGTGTTTTTTTGGAAACACTGGGAAAGCATTAGTATAACACAATAACTCTATTTACAATATAAAATATTTTATTGCATAGAAATAACAAAAATTATAACATATTAGAACTGAAGCACAAAAATTTTAACATCAGAGTGTACTGTACAACAGCTGTGAAAAAACTCTCAAGAATTCAAGTCAGTGTTCTTTCACTCCGTTTTGTACCAAGAATACATTCAACCAAAGTATCAGTTAATTTTTAAAATAATCATAACTATTTTCATGCATATAAATATATATAATAATAAAAAAGGTGAGTTGAATCTGTTAAGGAAAGGTAGGCCTGTGTATTTTGTCTGTCTTTTCAAGCACTCTTGGCCGTTACAAAGCATGCTGACAAGCTATAATTTAGCAAAACAGGACATGTCATTCTTTGCAAAAAGAGAAGAAGAAAAAGAAGGGTGGGGACTTAACTGCCTGTAAAAGTTACAAGAAGCATATGGTTGCTGTGAACATTGTGCCAGTCATCTAAATGAAAGACCTGAAGCATATTTCCACAACATCTATCTGTATGAGAATCTGGGGGAGGAGGGTCATACTACTTTATTTCATAAAGTTTTGAGAAAAGAAGGTGAATGAGTCAATTTGTTCTTCTAATACAAGAAATGTGCTTTATTAAGTTTGAATGTGTTTGTGTAATTTGATGATTCAGACTACCTTTGAATTAGGGTTTACTACAGTTATTTTCTTGGTGTTTTATATTTTATTTTCTTTTGAAAACACAGTCCATTTGGGAATCAAGAAGGGATAAATATTTTCACTTGTTCTCTATTGCACTTACTTTATTTGTTGGTTGCTGTTATTGCAGTGTCCTGAAAAATCTCTTTCATTCTTTTATGTCTGATTCTCTGTTTCAATTTTACCTGGACTAACTTATTTATTGAATTTCTTTTCCTGTCATGAATGGTTTAGTTGTTGGTTTTTTTCATGTAGTTGTTTGTTTTCTTTTTCTAGTTGTGATTCACAAGAGACACTGCTTCAGTTTTACATCTCAGCATGTTTGTCCTTTTCATTGATTCTGAATTCTTATGTTAGCACTTTTAAAACCACTTAATAAAATCTTAACTCAAAATCTAAACTTTAAAAGGTGAGTCGTTTCAGTAAAAAAAGGAAAAGACATGCAAACCACAGTTTTTCTGAGCAAAAAATGGAGACGTAAAAGAAATTGAATGGAAAATATTCACAATGACAGCAGATGAGAGAAATAGCACCAAAAAAAGATGATCTGAGGCGGTGTGGTCCAAACAGTAATGGAGTCAGACAATACATTATAAATCAAAGTTTTATTGAGGCAGTAGGAGACATGAGCAGCAATATGCCCATATGGCTACTCAGTCCCTGATAGCTGAGTGTCATAACTGATATCAAAGCTCCAGTGGACTGCCAGGGGCACTTGGTGTTTGGGTGTTCTGCCCACAACAGCCAATAAAGCAGCAACAGCATTAAAGAGACACAGATACGTGAGCATTTGGAGATGAAAAAGGTAGATGGAAGAGAGATTTTAGCTTTTCTTGATTGATACGATTTCTCCTGTATTTGTCATTCTGAAGTCTTTGGATTCTCTGTATATCCAACTGAAGATGTCATTGCAATGTCTAAGTGTATTACTGATAATTATAGAACACTGGGCACTGCCCAGGATGCATTCATTTAATCCGTTTAACATTAACACTAGAAAACATCCTACCATATCAAGACAGTTGATACAGATGTTTAGTCACTCAGTCTGTGAAAACCTGGAAATGATGGTGAAAGTGGGATAAAACATGCTCAAAACCAATAATGTCTGGATCAGAACTCTTTGAGACAGAATATTTTGATGTATTTCTCCAGTACCTAGATCAGTGAGTCTATGCATTATTGTAATAAGAATAAAAGAGTCACCTGGCCATGGTCTCTTATGATTTCCAAAATCTGCTGTTTTACATGGGTTTGTTTTTAATCTGTACTGTGTGAATATAAGTAATATTTTTTCTTCAAGTTCTTGTCCCTAAAGTGGTATTTTTGACTTACTTCAACATTACTAGTCCATTCCAAATGAAATGCTGCTATTGATTTTTGCTAATAACACAAATTTATGAAAACCTTCAAATAATGACAGTATTGATATGTTATTGAATTTTTTCCTAGAAAGTGAAAATGCTGAAAAGGATTTCAGATGAGCATATAATTTACTTCTAATGATTTGTGTTTTTGGTGAAATATCCTGGTCATAAAAAAAAGAAAACATTCACTCGTCAGTCAGCTCCAAGTATCAGCTCTTTACTTGAGAGATACTGAAGAAAGGTGCTTTTCTTGGGGGAAAGCCACATGTCATCAGCTCAGGATTAGGGATGACATTTGGTTTCAGACATCGGTCATATCAGTGTCAAAAACAGTGAGATCTCTTTGGGAAACATTGCAGACCAAAATATTAGCATTCGTTAGTTTTACACATCAAACAATTGTTCTCAGAGTCAAAGTAGGATAAGGACATCAAGGAAAATTAAAAAAAAAAAAAATATAAAATGATGTATTGCCTGAATGAAAATGTTATCTGAGAACAAAACTTGTCATAATGACTGTTAATGAGATCATGTACTGAGAGAAAATATAAAAAGAGGCTGAGACGAGACTCTAATAATAATTATAAAGGGATGCAGATAGAACAAGTTTAAACAATGCAAGGGATGATCAATGAATTAAGTATCATTCAAGACAAGTAAGATCAGCAAAGGTGAGTCCCAAATGATAGCACAGACTATCTAACAAGATCTGATAATGAATAATGACAACCATGGCAGAATTTTCTACTGTTAATAAATAAATCTTATCAGAGACTTAGTTAAGAGGTTGTTTGCAGAGCAATTTCTCTGCCTGCCTGAGTCAAGACTGTTACAAGACATGGTATTGATCAAAAGCTAAATACAGCAGATGCATTAAAATTTTAGTTATTAATAAATTACTTAGTAGGTCAGCAATCATAAAACAGGTATAAGTATAATTTTGTTAAATTTGATAATACAGTGTTATGTAATTGTATGTTCTTTATTGCATTCTCACTGGAACGTGAGATCAGCAGTGACATTCCTTAGACTTGCTTTCTGAAAGAAAGTCAAAAAGAAAAATACAATAAAGTTTAAAAAATCCTGCTATGGCTTTTGGTTTGATCCTTGTTTGAGATTTCATGTTCTTTGAATAATATTTTAAGTATTTACCACTATTAGAATTCTTCTTGATTCATGTCACGTATTTTATTCTCAACAGATTTTACAACTAATTTATACATCAACTTTTAACTGCCTTGCTATACTGAGAAGCTATTATTAAATAAACTTTATTAGTTCTTCATCTAGTATACCAGTATTTGAAGGCAGGTTTTTTTGGACCAAGATGACGAAAATACTGTTTTCTTACTGCTCTTCCAGACATTAAGCTGTTACCTGTAACCTATTCTCTGCTAGGAAGCCTGAAGTATCTAGATATACATTCAGAGACACTAGAAAGGGAAACAACCATGTTAATCTGTATTTTAGCATAGGCACAAGAGTATGAAGCTCTTACCATGATACTCATGATAAGAACATGTACAGAATAGGTAATTTCAGTCCACTTGGGAATAAACTGCAGATGACAGGTGAACTCTGCACAAAGTAGGGGAAAGATTCCTGGCTTTTTCAAATCAGGACTCTTAGGCATTTTATTTCAGCAATTTTTAGATCATACATTTTTAGCAGTAATATTTTTTTTGCCGGAAGCCTTAGACTCATTTAAGGCTACTTACATATTTCCTTCAACTTACAGAAACCAGTACTGTGTCCCCGACTGGCTCGGTTGTTTTTTCCTGGTGGTGAGGTTGCTATGATATTTCACTACCTGTTCTAGTGTTGTTCTTGAGCTTGTTCTAGTATTTGTTCTTGCACTGACTGGTGTTTGGAACAGCACTAGTCACACATTGACATTGATTATCTTAATTTGTATTTTTTTGTATTATATTACACTTGGCTCAGTAACATATTCCTAGAAACCATTCATTACTGAGAATGGAGTTTTTCTCTTCTCAGTCTGTATAGCACTTATTGCTTCTGTCTTTTACAACATCACTGACACCTGATTATGAGGGACCACTGTCTACATGATCCATTTCCAGGTGCCTTGGACTGGATTTTGCTTGATAATAGATGACAAAAATTGGTAGATAGACTTATTTATGATTTGTTTTGATGACACAAATTCTGCTCTTACAGTTGAAATCTTGATTTCTTTAGATTCAGAGAAAAGATTCAACAGTTTTAGTAGAGAGATCTTTTCCATATGTATTTAGTATGGAAGACATTTGACTGACATATTCTGCATTAGCTTCCTTCAGCCTTATCAAATGCCTGTAACTGCAGAACTTCCTCTGCTTACCAGACCTGAGAGAGGCATATCCTGACAGCGATTTAATGTCTTCAGCTTCGAACTCTACTGAAGCTGAAGGGACTTATGAACACTCAGCATAGGATTAACTCTGCAACAATTAAAAGAAAAAGAGAAAAATAAATCTTTGAAGGCATTGAAAAATGTTTACAGAATATACAGTGAACTATTTTTCATTTGTACCTACTTCAAGCCTAAATGCGTCATACCCTTGTTAAACATTACTTGAATTTGTGTAATTCTCATTTTTTTATTTCTGAATAACTGTAGCAATGAGTACAGAAAAAGTAAATGTGGTATTTATTCGCTTAACTTCTGCCTTGCAGTTAAAGGGGATCTTGAGTTACCTTTTTCAAAATTTGACACTGACAAACTTGAAGAGGTCCAAAGGACTTTTCAACTCATCAAGTGTAATGGCCAAGAAAAGAAATTTATTTACAGTGCTCACACTTCTTTACAGCCATAGTGGCAGTAGACTGAACTACAGTCCTTTTGTAGAGTTAGGAATTAGGTTTCAATTTGAAATCAATAACATGTCATATAAAGTCACTGCTTAGTAATCCCTCGACAGTCTTTCTGATAGATCTGAGTACAAGAGAGCTTCACAGACTTTATCTGGTCTTAATGAGTTGACTTAAAACTGAAGAACTGATAAGATATTGTGAACTCTAGCATTTAAAAAACTATCTTTAGTAGATATTCCTGTACCCTCGGAGAGGCCTTCATCACACCTTCATGGTTTCCATACAGTGCTTGTGGTTATTTTATTTGCTACTTTAAAAATAGTGATCTGGTTTCAATAGAATTAATAAGAGTAAACAAAAAAAGAAAGAAAACAAGTAAAATATAGCTAGAATTCCTGATGGCTGCCCATTACACTATCGCAAACTATTTTAATATTCATGTCCTATAATTAAGCATGCACCCAAAACCTCCTCCCCCACCTCGGCTGGGCAGAGTCTGTGTAAACCCGGCTTCTGTGAGCTGTGCTTTTCCCCCGCCCCAAACTCAACCGGGAATAGTTGCAGCTGGTGGCTTTGGCCTTTTTTGGATGCATACCTTTCCCTCAGCCTGAGATGATTGAACAATGCGTTTCCCTTTATCTAATCAACAGTTTGACTTCCAGTTCAAAGTCCCACTCTTCAGGGAGGCTTCTTCAGTTGTAGCTTTTTATAATGAGCAAAACTTTATATCAGTGTTTGAGGCATGAAATATTTTCAGTCTCTGACACCATTTCTGGGCAATAAGCAGACAATAGGGGAATACAGTATTATCATAAAATCATCCCAAAACACATGGTTTAATCCCAGGCAGCAACCAAGCACCATGCAGCTGCTTGCTCCCTCTTCCACAGCAAGATATGGGAGAAAATCTGCCTGAAAAGTAAAAGAGACCTTATGCATCAGTATGTATAAAGACAGTTTAGTAGGCAAAGCAAAAGTTGCAAGTGCAAGCAAAGCAAAATATGGAACTCATTCATCACTAACCATGGGCAGGCAGATGTTGAGTCCTCTCCAAGAAAGCAGGGCTCCATTATGCTTAGTGATGGCTTGGGAAGACAAAAATCATCACTCCAAATGCCTCCACTTCATTCGTCCTCTCCCAGCTCTTTATTGCTGATGTCATAGGGCATGGAATTTCTCTGTGGTGAGTTTGGATCAACTGTTCTGATTATGTCCCTTCCCAGCTCCTTGAGTATCCCCAGCCTCCTTGCTGCTGAGGTGGGGTGAGAAGCAGAAAAGCCTTGACCCTGTGTCAGCACTGCTCAACAGTAACAAAAACCTCCCTGTGTTATCAGCACTGTTTTCAGAACAAATGCAAAACAGTCCCATGCTAGCTACTATGAAGAAAATTGTCTCTACTCCAAACACATATACTTTCCCATTCTCACATTTTCTAATCTTTATCATTCCAATTATGCAACGTCTAGAAATTCTAATGTAATATTTTGCAAATAATTGAAAGAACTAAGATGCAGCTGAAGCATTGAGAAGTCATGTCTTGTATGAGAACAAATTTGGTCAAATAAATTGACTGAAGTTGGATCCCTACTTCTTTTAAACATTCAAATACATGTATATTTATAAAAAATAAGATTCTGTAGCTGAACTGTTTAAAACTGCTTATTAAATCATCAGTAAGTATTCATAAGAAAGTGACAGCTACTGTATAAATCTATGAGCTTATCAGCTGCAGGTGAAACAGATAAATTATGGTGATAAAAACTTAAATAACTTATTTAACTGTCTACCATACAAGTAATTAGGAACATATTCAATATCTTTCTCAACTATTTATTATTAAAGAACAGATTCTTAATTTTAATTATTCCCAGAAAAAATTCACAGATGAAGCTGAGAAGGCAGATATGTTTTTCTGTCAGAATTCCTGTAATCCTTGAGAGAAACAGTGTCCATTCTGTAGATTTCAAAGGAAGTTGCTTTATTTGAATCTTATGGGCTCTGGGCATAAATTAAATGTTCTCATGTAGGCAGACAATTAAAAAAAGAATTTTAAAAAATGTGACTAAAATATTAAAATTATTTTTAGGAATAACAATTATGTTTTGCTCAATGTTGCAAAAATTATGCCTACTAATGTTTTCACTTTGTAATACACTAACAATAAATCATTTGGCTAGGTCAAAGGTCTTTCCTTATATAGTATCAAGTGTGCCTGAATATCATGTTGCTAGCATAAAACATCCACAAAAATGAGAATAAAGTATAAGCTGCTTAGCTATAGTTTCTCACGTGGAAGTCAACATATCTATGTGCAATTTCAGTAATTCAATGTTTTTTTCTAATTCTCAGCAGCTTCAGATTTTTCCTTTTTTTTCATGTTTACTAGGTTTGGGGGCTTTTTTGGTGTTCATTTTGTTAATTAAGCCATATGTACATGGTTACTTTTCTTGACATTTAATACCAGTAAGGTCAGAAAAGCTTAAAACCGAGA
>NW_008236769.1:253760-260066 GCF_000691975.1 Corvus brachyrhynchos
TTGGCTGACATCCTGAACTTAGAAGGAATATCATTATATTAAAATATGTTTTGGTTAATGACACAGTACATATTGCCTTCCTTACTTTTTCTATTAGCTCACTGTATCGGTTTGAGATAAATTAGGAGGAAACGTCCTGAGATGAACATGTCTGCTAATGGAAGGCAGGTTTTGGCAGCCCCTCCCCCACAGGTTTGGAAGGAATTTCTTGGAGGATAGCGCAAAAAAGCTGTTTATTTAACAAGCAGGGTGCATGCAGGCACAAGAAAAAAAAGAACAATGTTAGATAATAAACCGTCTCATTGTGGAGAAAGATAGTGGATTTTTTAGGGTCCTGCCTGGCTTCTCCTGAAGTCCTCTGGAACCGGGGTGTGGCACCCCAGGGCCTCCCTCCGGGCCGTGGCGTGGGGGCTCCTGGCAATGTTCTGGTGTTTCAGACCAGAGCAAAGATGAACAGTTCCAGAAGAAGAAGAAGCCATAGTCCCGGGAAAAACTTCTTGCCTCAGCTAATGAATAAGAACCTAGCTCAAAGCAAAGACTCGTCGTCTCTCTTTTGAGAAAAAGCCAAGAGCTGGGGAGAGAGTGAGCAAATTATCTGCGTTTTGAACACAGGCTGCCAAAAGAATTCCACCGGCTTCCCTCCCGCTCCAAAACCTAGCTTAAAGGTACAGAACTCATGTCTGGGCAATAAGCAGATGATAGGGAATACAGTATCATACAGTCACCCCAGGACATTCACTCTTTTCACAGATCTAACAAAAATCTACACATATTTACAGATACTTCATCTTAATGAGTAAATCTGATAACTACTAGCATTTCTCATTGCTCTGATGCCACTAAAGTGCTACTAAGCAAAACTAAATGTTATGTATAGATTATAGTGAAACAATAGTACTAAACATTGTATACAATAAATTATGAGGTTTAGAAAATGAAGAATAAGCTGATGAGACCTAAACTGAACACTAATAATACCTAATATACTTATTCCTTCACGTCATCCTGTATAATTACAATGGATGATTTTAACATTGCCACAGTACTAATTTGCTGAAGGCAGTGAAAAAACTTTGCATAGTTTTAGCTCACAAAAAGTATAAAGCTGAGAAAATATTCACTATACTAAAACTAAAAAAGAAGGCTTTCAGAAGGACTAATTCTCTTTAATACTATGTCCGAATAATCAGCTAAATCATCTTAAAAAAAAAAAAGTATCTGCTGGCAGTTCTGCTGGGTCAACATGGCCTTCACAATCTAGAGAATACAAAATTTATGTGAGGTTTCTTCCTCTGAGTTTGGAAATAATATTAATTCTTATGCTTCTATTCTTGTACAATGTCAAAATTATTTATATGTGCATTGAGAAGAGTTCCTGCTTAAGCAGCTAAAGTTTTTGAGTGCTTTGTCAATAAGAAAGAATAAACAATCAAACAAAACTCTTACACAAAAATCTTTATTGATTCTACTGACTTTATGCTCTTCTGGAAATTAAGACATTAAACTAGAAGGTATTAATGTTACTAGGTGCTTTTGAAAAGTATTAGAATCAGGAAATTAACACAGGTTGTCCAATATGACTGTATCTATGTATTTGCATACGGACATATACATATACTAAATTTTGAGTTGTTAATATTCTATAATTTACATTATAGAATACTTGATAGACTGTAAGTGATAATCTGAATTTCCATCTTCAGAAAGAAAACTGCAAAGCTAAAGATCTACAAATCACTTACATTTACTTGTTTACCCAATGAAGCTCAATTTAATTATTTTTTGTAATATGTCATGAATGGAACTGCAGTTGCAGTACTCGCCCTGTGCTTGATTTTGACAGCCACACAATATGTTTCAGGGGACATTTAATGATATTTGTGATGCAATTCATATAGTCAAAAAGGTTGGACGCCACATTTTAAAGTGGATAATGACTTTTAACAATTATTAGGGAAGAGCTAAAAAAATGGGAATAAAACTACAGTTTGAAACAGAACTGAAGTGTCAAAAAGGTCAATAATGTATAAAAATAATATATTTTCCAGTTTCCTTAATGGGGAACAAATATACAGTGTGATTATATTTAAATTTGGGGTGTTGTTTTATCATAGCACCACAAAATTATTTCATTCTCCTTACTAACAACAGTTTACTTGTCAAAGCTTTCTTGTTTCTGAAAACTAACTGTCACTGCACAGATAGGTGGAGGAGGAAGAGTGAAATAGCAAACTGAGCTGACAGCACAGATGATCATGGACTCACCTTTGCTGAGTACTGGTGACCTAAAGTCTATCACCAGTATTTTCCCAGAAATGCTGTTCAAAGTTCAGATGCACAATGCACCATACTAAATTGTTACAGCTATATAAAAACATTGACTGCAACTGTAGTCTTTTCCAATAACTTTAACGTGTGCTTCAACAGATTCCTTTAAAACAAAACCAAATCAAATTTAAAAATACAAATGAAATTGTCATTATTAAAATATAGGGCTTTTCAATATCCCCAGAATAACGGTCTGTTTAAATAGTGACCAATTAATTGAAAAATGCAGAATTAAATAATGGTGCTAACAGTATCCGTAGAGAAGAACTATGGACATACCTAAAGCAAGAATCATAGCTCGGTTAAAAACTAGGTTAATGAGGAAATCAGCATTGAGTAGCATAGTATGACCTTTTGTGGGAAAGGTGTATTTTGCTCTGTGTGCTGCATACTCATAAGGAAGCACATATGTTATTTCACCTTATGTGAGCTTTGAGGAAAGAATGGGGAAAGATGAGAGCACAGTGGTTGAGTTCCTGGACCATATTTCTTCTGTAATCTTTTTTCTTGTTAAAAGAAAAGTTCTCAGTTTTACGAGGCCAGCAAATAAAGCCAAGTCCAGAAAAAAAAAAGTTCATGTTACAATAATAAATTATATAAAATAATAAACAATCTGTAAAAATATGAAAGTTTAATGTTAAATGTATAGGAACTTTGTGAGTATGTTCTGCACTTTCTCAAACTGTGTAATTAATAAAAAATGGAATTTTGGCTTTATTTTAAACCTCAACATTCAACAATTCCTGACAATACTGTGTGTGATAACCATTTACAAAGCAATCAATTTTATCTCACTCCAGGGTTAACATAAAAATCTAATTTGCTGCCTTATTAAGTTGTATAATGTGTAAGTACCCTGACTACATTCTGCCTGAAGGTTCAAAATATTTGTAGAAAGCTTTGAATGTTCATGCAAGCACACATACACATATTTCCAGAATTTATATTTTGACTTTAAATGAGCAGATTTTTTAAATTCAGTATTTCTGCTAAAACAGTAAGCATTGAAGTGATAATACACAGGTTTCTTGCAAATAAAAATATTTGCATTCAAATATTTTTTAATACATTTTGTATGAGCCTGCACTTCTGTTTTTGTTAGCCGAGTTGTTTTCATAAAGAAATAGTTTTCAGTGGTTTTCACTTATGCATATCCTATTTATGTTGAAGTAGTATGAAAAAGGTAGGTGTCATTGTGTTTTATCTGTAATTGAATATATCTGTTATTGGATAATACAAATTTGCCTGGATTAATATGGATTTTTTTTTATTTAGTAGAACTACATACTTTTATTAAAATATTTGCTTGTGATCCTTAACGTTTTCTTTATAGCTAGCTTGGAATAAAACCAACTGTGTTAAGCTTGTTGATGGAACTATTATTACAGTAATTTCCTCTATGTGACCTATTTCATAACACTGGTGTAAAGTATAGGTGATCTAACCTAGACCTCACAAAATAGAATTATAACATACGTATCTTCTGCAGTCTACTAGAATCCTTAAACTGAAATTAAGTCTATCGTGAAGAATCTAATAATGTTCAAGCAATATGGTACTGTATGGTACAATTATAGAACGTATATACATTAATATTAGTACTCTTGGGGCATCAAGACTTTCAATTTTCCACGTCAATGATCTCTTATTTCATTAATTGAAAAAGAAACCTCCCCCCAAATAAAAGCAAAATCAACAAAAAACAAAACCAAAACCAATCAACCAAATAAAAAACACTCAGAAAACAGCCAAACTAAAACACACAGACTCTTTATTCTTTTAGAAGCCAATAACATTTAAATATTCCTTTACCCCTTTTTTTTTTTTTTTTGGTATTATTGCTACTTCCACAGAAAGGGAATAGCAATATTTGTCTAGACCAACATTTGAATAATAAGCTCTTGACACTCGAATAAGAAATACTTGACTTGTATAACTGCTGGCAGATTACAAAGCAGATTTAGACCTTGATCTTTTATGTATTTAAGCACATACTTAGTCCATTAATTTCATTTGTGCTACATCTGCAAGACAACACCATAAAATTTAATTGCTCTTCATCCAGCTTTAAGAATAGTAAATTTTCTTGTGCCTTATGCATTAAGTCTATTAGGTCTATCTGACATAGATAGAGCTACATCAAAGAATACTACCCAAAATGTAAATAGTGGGAATCTTTGTTTCCATGGGAAGAATTGAATTGAGATACACTGCCTTTGAACAAAGTTATAATCCAGTTATGTCCCCTCCCATGTCAGGGATATTGGACCAAATGATCTTTAGAGGTCCCTTCCAACCCAAACCTTTGTATGACTCTATCATAAATAATACGGGCAGTTAGAAAAAGAAAAGGATTTCTCTTTCTTGTGGCTAGAGAGAGAGGAAAACCAACAAAACTTCTGGATGCAGAATCCTCATGTAAAAACTTACCTGGGTAATTAGTGATGCTGCCAACAAAATACCTGTCCTGGTTAGAAAGCACTTCCTTTTCCTCATTAACCAAATGACTTTTACGTTATACATCATATCTCTGACAGTAAAGCCACTTCCATGGTTAATTGCTTAAATTAATGCATAATTAATGGCTGGTAATGGGTTTATGAATCTACATAGAAATAATTCTGTAGCAACATTGGTTGCAACAAGGACAGATTGCCTTTTTAGGCAGAATGTAGTTAGTATATGCAATATATGTTGTTTGGTCTTTGTTTTTGTTGTTGCTTTTAACTACATTAAATAAACTATTATTTCTTTAATATATTAAAGAATTTAGCCCTTCTAGGAACTATAAGAATGTTTTATAACAAGAGTATGACCACCACAAGAAATAAACAAAACAAACATGTGATTGAATTGTTGCAAAGCATTGAAATTATGCCATAAAGTATATACTATCATTTATAGTTTAATGAGTTTGTGTTTGGTGTTTGTTTTTTTGTTTGTTCATTTTGCATTTTCTCCTAAATGTTGCAAAAATATTGACTGGGAAAAAAAAATTACATTACTATGACTAAAACTTTTCTTAATTTATTTTCTTTTATATTTTCTTCTGAATTTCATTTCCTCTTCCTTCTGTTAATGCTCTTTTTTAAGGAAGAGGTGCTGAAGGAGTAAAAAATGGGATGAAATCACAAGTTTGTTGAATTAAGGAAGTTTTGCAAGTGGTTTAATGGGATTTGTGCAAGGTAAAATGTGTGCCATAATTTTACATGTTGTTATTATTTAAGATATCTCTCTGTGTGTTGCAGCCAGTTGAAGACAGGAGAAATATATATATTTTCAACTTATTTTATGTGTCTAATTATCCTTTACTCTGAAAGGCTCTTCTTCATTGGTCAGGCACATTAGCTGCTACCAGCCAGCTTTTTACTTCTAGAAAGAGTTTAATAAGAAATTCTGATAAATGCATTTCCATCGTTTATAAACTTATAAACCAATCTGTTCCTTAATGAAAACCTGAAGTTTACTGAAAGCTGAAATACCAAATGAGGAAAAATAAAACTGCTCATGTTCTAATACTGAAATATTATATATTAATTCTGAACATTAAATGAAATACTAACATTTTAGGGTGATGGGAAACCTATCATTAAGTTAGAGAGGCTAAAGTATCAGATTTAATTAGATAGAAGGTCTAAACTGAAACAAACAAACACAAGAATTAGCATTCATGGTTTCTTGTTCATGGTTTAGCACTTGTAGCTATCAGCATGAGAAAGAATAATCTGGTCTGATCTCTGATTTTAACATATATTTTTTTCAAGATTAGAATTTTTGGTTGAATTCAAATGAATATCTCAAGGCACACTTCATCTGAAATTGAAGATTAAAAATTATGGAAAACATCACATTATTACTCAGATTGTTTGAATGCTTAACTATGCTAATTTTTAATATCATGTTTATTTTGAATGTGAATTTGTCTCATTTCCATATCCTAAAAAATCCTCAATCAAATAAAAGAAGCCACAAATTGCA
>NW_008236769.1:261203-269618 GCF_000691975.1 Corvus brachyrhynchos
AGGACATTTGGCTGACATCCTGAACTTAGAAGGAATATCATTATATTAAAATATGTTTTGGTTAATGACACAGTACATATTGCCTTCCTTACTTTTTCTATTAGCTCACTGTATCGGTTTGAGATAAATTAGGAGGAAACGTCCTGAGATGAACATGTCTGCTAATGGAAGGCAGGTTTTGGCAGCCCCTCCCCCACAGGTTTGGAAGGAATTTCTTGGAGGATAGCGCAAAAAAGCTGTTTATTTAACAAGCAGGGTGCATGCAGGCACAAGAAAAAAAAGAACAATGTTAGATAATAAACCGTCTCATTGTGGAGAAAGATAGTGGATTTTTTAGGGTCCTGCCTGGCTTCTCCTGAAGTCCTCTGGAACCGGGGTGTGGCACCCCAGGGCCTCCCTCCGGGCCGTGGCGTGGGGGCTCCTGGCAATGTTCTGGTGTTTCAGACCAGAGCAAAGATGAACAGTTCCAGAAGAAGAAGAAGCCATAGTCCCGGGAAAAACTTCTTGCCTCAGCTAATGAATAAGAACCTAGCTCAAAGCAAAGACTCGTCGTCTCTCTTTTGAGAAAAAGCCAAGAGCTGGGGAGAGAGTGAGCAAATTATCTGCGTTTTGAACACAGGCTGCCAAAAGAATTCCACCGGCTTCCCTCCCGCTCCAAAACCTAGCTTAAAGGTACAGAACTCATGTCTGGGCAATAAGCAGATGATAGGGAATACAGTATCATACAGTCACCCCAGGACATTCACTCTTTTCACAGATCTAACAAAAATCTACACATATTTACAGATACTTCATCTTAATGAGTAAATCTGATAACTACTAGCATTTCTCATTGCTCTGATGCCACTAAAGTGCTACTAAGCAAAACTAAATGTTATGTATAGATTATAGTGAAACAATAGTACTAAACATTGTATACAATAAATTATGAGGTTTAGAAAATGAAGAATAAGCTGATGAGACCTAAACTGAACACTAATAGTACCTAATATACTTATTCCTTCACGTCATCCTGTATAATTACAATGGATGATTTTAACATTGCCACAGTACTAATTTGCTGAAGGCAGTGAAAAAACTTTGCATAGTTTTAGCTCACAAAAAGTATAAAGCTGAGAAAATATTCACTATACTAAAACTAAAAAAGAAGGCTTTCAGAAGGACTAATTCTCTTTAATACTATGTCCGAATAATCAGCTAAATCATCTTAAAAAAAAAAAAGTATCTGCTGGCAGTTCTGCTGGGTCAACATGGCCTTCACAATCTAGAGAATACAAAATTTATGTGAGGTTTCTTCCTCTGAGTTTGGAAATAATATTAATTCTTATGCTTCTATTCTTGTACAATGTCAAAATTATTTATATGTGCATTGAGAAGAGTTCCTGCTTAAGCAGCTAAAGTTTTTGAGTGCTTTGTCAATAAGAAAGAATAAACAATCAAACAAAACTCTTACACAAAAATCTTTATTGATTCTACTGACTTTATGCTCTTCTGGAAATTAAGACATTAAACTAGAAGGTATTAATGTTACTAGGTGCTTTTGAAAAGTATTAGAATCAGGAAATTAACACAGGTTGTCCAATATGACTGTATCTATGTATTTGCATACGGACATATACATATACTAAATTTTGAGTTGTTAATATTCTATAATTTACATTATAGAATACTTGATAGACTGTAAGTGATAATCTGAATTTCCATCTTCAGAAAGAAAACTGCAAAGCTAAAGATCTACAAATCACTTACATTTACTTGTTTACCCAATGAAGCTCAATTTAATTATTTTTTGTAATATGTCATGAATGGAACTGCAGTTGCAGTACTCGCCCTGTGCTTGATTTTGACAGCCACACAATATGTTTCAGGGGACATTTAATGATATTTGTGATGCAATTCATATAGTCAAAAAGGTTGGACGCCACATTTTAAAGTGGATAATGACTTTTAACAATTATTAGGGAAGAGCTAAAAAAATGGGAATAAAACTACAGTTTGAAACAGAACTGAAGTGTCAAAAAGGTCAATAATGTATAAAAATAATATATTTTCCAGTTTCCTTAATGGGGAACAAATATACAGTGTGATTATATTTAAATTTGGGGTGTTGTTTTATCATAGCACCACAAAATTATTTCATTCTCCTTACTAACAACAGTTTACTTGTCAAAGCTTTCTTGTTTCTGAAAACTAACTGTCACTGCACAGATAGGTGGAGGAGGAAGAGTGAAATAGCAAACTGAGCTGACAGCACAGATGATCATGGACTCACCTTTGCTGAGTACTGGTGACCTAAAGTCTATCACCAGTATTTTCCCAGAAATGCTGTTCAAAGTTCAGATGCACAATGCACCATACTAAATTGTTACAGCTATATAAAAACATTGACTGCAACTGTAGTCTTTTCCAATAACTTTAACGTGTGCTTCAACAGATTCCTTTAAAACAAAACCAAATCAAATTTAAAAATACAAATGAAATTGTCATTATTAAAATATAGGGCTTTTCAATATCCCCAGAATAACGGTCTGTTTAAATAGTGACCAATTAATTGAAAAATGCAGAATTAAATAATGGTGCTAACAGTATCCGTAGAGAAGAACTATGGACATACCTAAAGCAAGAATCATAGCTCGGTTAAAAACTAGGTTAATGAGGAAATCAGCATTGAGTAGCATAGTATGACCTTTTGTGGGAAAGGTGTATTTTGCTCTGTGTGCTGCATACTCATAAGGAAGCACATATGTTATTTCACCTTATGTGAGCTTTGAGGAAAGAATGGGGAAAGATGAGAGCACAGTGGTTGAGTTCCTGGACCATATTTCTTCTGTAATCTTTTTTCTTGTTAAAAGAAAAGTTCTCAGTTTTACAAGGCCAGCAAATAAAGCCAAGTCCAGAAAAAAAAAAGTTCATGTTACAATAATAAATTATATAAAATAATAAACAATCTGTAAAAATATGAAAGTTTAATGTTAAATGTATAGGAACTTTGTGAGTATGTTCTGCACTTTCTCAAACTGTGTAATTAATAAAAAATGGAATTTTGGCTTTATTTTAAACCTCAACATTCAACAATTCCTGACAATACTGTGTGTGATAACCATTTACAAAGCAATCAATTTTATCTCACTCCAGGGTTAACATAAAAATCTAATTTGCTGCCTTATTAAGTTGTATAATGTGTAAGTACCCTGACTACATTCTGCCTGAAGGTTCAAAATATTTGTAGAAAGCTTTGAATGTTCATGCAAGCACACATACACATATTTCCAGAATTTATATTTTGACTTTAAATGAGCAGATTTTTTAAATTCAGTATTTCTGCTAAAACAGTAAGCATTGAAGTGATAATACACAGGTTTCTTGCAAATAAAAATATTTGCATTCAAATATTTTTTAATACATTTTGTATGAGCCTGCACTTCTGTTTTTGTTAGCCGAGTTGTTTTCATAAAGAAATAGTTTTCAGTGGTTTTCACTTATGCATATCCTATTTATGTTGAAGTAGTATGAAAAAGGTAGGTGTCATTGTGTTTTATCTGTAATTGAATATATCTGTTATTGGATAATACAAATTTGCCTGGATTAATATGGATTTTTTTTTATTTAGTAGAACTACATACTTTTATTAAAATATTTGCTTGTGATCCTTAACGTTTTCTTTATAGCTAGCTTGGAATAAAACCAACTGTGTTAAGCTTGTTGATGGAACTATTATTACAGTAATTTCCTCTATGTGACCTATTTCATAACACTGGTGTAAAGTATAGGTGATCTAACCTAGACCTCACAAAATAGAATTATAACATACGTATCTTCTGCAGTCTACTAGAATCCTTAAACTGAAATTAAGTCTATCGTGAAGAATCTAATAATGTTCAAGCAATATGGTACTGTATGGTACAATTATAGAACGTATATACATTAATATTAGTACTCTTGGGGCATCAAGACTTTCAATTTTCCACGTCAATGATCTCTTATTTCATTAATTGAAAAAGAAACCTCCCCCCAAATAAAAGCAAAATCAACAAAAAACAAAACCAAAACCAATCAACCAAATAAAAAACACTCAGAAAACAGCCAAACTAAAACACACAGACTCTTTATTCTTTTAGAAGCCAATAACATTTAAATATTCCTTTTCCCTTTTTTTTTTTTTTTTTGGTATTATTGCTACTTCCACAGAAAGGGAATAGCAATATTTGTCTAGACCAACATTTGAATAATAAGCTCTTGACACTCGAATAAGAAATACTTGACTTGTATAACTGCTGGCAGATTACAAAGCAGATTTAGACCTTGATCTTTTATGTATTTAAGCACATACTTAGTCCATTAATTTCATTTGTGCTACATCTGCAAGACAACACCATAAAATTTAATTGCTCTTCATCCAGCTTTAAGAATAGTAAATTTTCTTGTGCCTTATGCATTAAGTCTATTAGGTCTATCTGACATAGATAGAGCTACATCAAAGAATACTACCCAAAATGTAAATAGTGGGAATCTTTGTTTCCATGGGAAGAATTGAATTGAGATACACTGCCTTTGAACAAAGTTATAATCCAGTTATGTCCCCTCCCATGTCAGGGATATTGGACCAAATGATCTTTAGAGGTCCCTTCCAACCCAAACCTTTGTATGACTCTATCATAAATAATACGGGCAGTTAGAAAAAGAAAAGGATTTCTCTTTCTTGTGGCTAGAGAGAGAGGAAAACCAACAAAACTTCTGGATGCAGAATCCTCATGTAAAAACTTACCTGGGTAATTAGTGATGCTGCCAACAAAATACCTGTCCTGGTTAGAAAGCACTTCCTTTTCCTCATTAACCAAATGACTTTTACGTTATACATCATATCTCTGACAGTAAAGCCACTTCCATGGTTAATTGCTTAAATTAATGCATAATTAATGGCTGGTAATGGGTTTATGAATCTACATAGAAATAATTCTGTAGCAACATTGGTTGCAACAAGGACAGATTGCCTTTTTAGGCAGAATGTAGTTAGTATATGCAATATATGTTGTTTGGTCTTTGTTTTTGTTGTTGCTTTTAACTACATTAAATAAACTATTATTTCTTTAATATATTAAAGAATTTAGCCCTTCTAGGAACTATAAGAATGTTTTATAACAAGAGTATGACCACCACAAGAAATAAACAAAACAAACATGTGATTGAATTGTTGCAAAGCATTGAAATTATGCCATAAAGTATATACTATCATTTATAGTTTAATGAGTTTGTGTTTGGTGTTTGTTTTTTTGTTTGTTCATTTTGCATTTTCTCCTAAATGTTGCAAAAATATTGACTGGGAAAAAAAAATTACATTACTATGACTAAAACTTTTCTTAATTTATTTTCTTTTATATTTTCTTCTGAATTTCATTTCCTCTTCCTTCTGTTAATGCTCTTTTTTAAGGAAGAGGTGCTGAAGGAGTAAAAAATGGGATGAAATCACAAGTTTGTTGAATTAAGGAAGTTTTGCAAGTGGTTTAATGGGATTTGTGCAAGGTAAAATGTGTGCCATAATTTTACATGTTGTTATTATTTAAGATATCTCTCTGTGTGTTGCAGCCAGTTGAAGACAGGAGAAATATATATATTTTCAACTTATTTTATGTGTCTAATTATCCTTTACTCTGAAAGGCTCTTCTTCATTGGTCAGGCACATTAGCTGCTACCAGCCAGCTTTTTACTTCTAGAAAGAGTTTAATAAGAAATTCTGATAAATGCATTTCCATCGTTTATAAACTTATAAACCAATCTGTTCCTTAATGAAAACCTGAAGTTTACTGAAAGCTGAAATACCAAATGAGGAAAAATAAAACTGCTCATGTTCTAATACTGAAATATTATATATTAATTCTGAACATTAAATGAAATACTAACATTTTAGGGTGATGGGAAACCTATCATTAAGTTAGAGAGGCTAAAGTATCAGATTTAATTAGATAGAAGGTCTAAACTGAAACAAACAAACACAAGAATTAGCATTCATGGTTTCTTGTTCATGGTTTAGCACTTGTAGCTATCAGCATGAGAAAGAATAATCTGGTCTGATCTCTGATTTTAACATATATTTTTTTCAAGATTAGAATTTTTGGTTGAATTCAAATGAATATCTCAAGGCACACTTCATCTGAAATTGAAGATTAAAAATTATGGAAAACATCACATTATTACTCAGATTGTTTGAATGCTTAACTATGCTAATTTTTAATATCATGTTTATTTTGAATGTGAATTTGTCTCATTTCCATATCCTAAAAAATCCTCAATCAAATAAAAGAAGCCACAAATTGAACTATATAAAATTGACCGACATCAAGTCACCTTTTAACTTCTTCATTATTAATAGAGACCAAACTGTTAAAGTTCTTACAAGCAGTGTGATCTTTTCAGAATTGGAATATTTATTGACAGCTACTTCTGGACACTTTGCAAGTTTTATTTTTTAAGATTAATCAAAAGAATTGAGAGTTTTCAATACTAAATAACATCTATCTAAGCTATCTAATATATCTAATACTACAACATAGATAACATCTATCACAGCTTTTAAAGACAAAAATAAAGCAGAAGTACAGGCCATAGAAATAGAGAGAAAGCAAAGTTCCGGATGTAATAGGTCAGAGAGTTTTAACGTGAAGGACTTTCAAATGATTTTGAGCAAGGGAGATTGGAGATTATGCTATCCACGGAAAAGGCTAACAGATAGAAATTGGGAATCTAATAGGATGGCTCTAGGTGAGATAACTGCTAGAACAAGTGTACCCTGGCTGTAGTTTGATTAGACACAGTAACAACTTTATTGGCTCAAGAATACCAAGGGTACCAGATAAAATCTGTAAGCAATCAGATAACTAAAGTCAATGATCTCCACTAAAACTTCCATGTTATTTTGTAGTTTGTTGAAGGACTGACCAGCTACACTAGTGTTTGTATTGCAGCCATCCCATGGAATTTCACTCATGGCTTTTTGATGGTCCCTACCCCTGGCTCTGTCAACCTGCTGTATGGTATTGGAGCCTTGCAGAGGGGAAGCCATATGAGGAGCAGCTGAGGTCATTTGGGCTGTTCAGCCTGGAGAAGAAGAGACTGAGGGGAGACCTTATTGCAGTCTACAATTTCCTTATGAGGGGGGAAAGGAGGGGCAGGCACTGATCTCTTCTCTGTGGTCCCAGTGACAGGACCCAAAGGAATGGCCTGAAGTTGTGTCAGGGGAGGTTTGGGTTAGACATAAGAAAAAAATTCTTCACCCAGAGGGTGGTTGGACACTGGAATTGTCTCCCCAGGGAAGTGGTCACAGCACCAGCCTGACAGAGTTCAAGAAATATTTGGACAGTGCTGTCAGACACATGGTGTGTCTCTTGGGGCTGTCCTGTGTAGGGCCTGGAATTGGACTGGATGATCTTTTGGGTCTCTTTCAACTGAGGATATTTTATGATTCTGTGAATTCCATTCACTCAAGGAGTTATTGATCTTGGGCAAGACATGCTCCATTGGACCTTGTACTTACATCTTGAAAAGTCTTTATGTTAGCATGAGTGAGTGCAGCAATAACTCGCTCTATATAATAAGATTGTATGGGAAATGTGCTGGAATACCCTGGATACATACTATACCTGGGTACAGTTCCTAGATATGCGGAGCTGGGTATGTTTTATTGGACATCAGGAAAAAGATAACAGTATTGGGATATCTGGAGCTATTATTATAACTTTCTTAGAGTTTCTAATTTCCTGGAAGTAGTTGCATGCAACCTGATCACTTACCAGTAAAATTACAGTAAACACTTAGAAAATGCAGTGTGTTCTAACAAATAATGTTTTGCCAGTACTTAAACAGGACTTAAGTTTCATTATGAAATGACTGAACAGGGTCTCAGTTTCACCCAAGCCTGCTTTGGTCTGAACTGATTTTCACCTGTTTTCAGAAGTGGCTGGTGTCCAGGTGATCACTGCCACACTTCAGCTATAAGGTCTGTGAATGCCTCCAGTGCTCAGGCCTGACCAAGTGAGGAAGTCACTACACAAAAAAGAATTGTCTTGTTGTCAGTTAATTTATGGTGAGCTGTTGTGCAACTACCAAAAAATCTGGGAAAGTTGGAAAATAACAGACTTGCAGTCTGCTTGGGACATATAAAAATATACCCAAGTGGACTGTGCTATTGTTGAGAAAGAAAACATAGACATCATGGTTTTCCAATCACACAGCTCAGGTTATGGAATACTTCTTATAATCCTGTCACGGGTTCGGTTTGAAACCGGGCAGAAACACCAATTTAGTGTAGTGGTTTGGTCCAAAATACTCATTACTGTTTATCTTCTGTGAGATAAGAATTAGGAGAAATGCAAAGCAGGCACCAAACTTGGAAGAATATAAAGCAGTTTATTAACAGATCTA
>NW_008236769.1:270468-289611 GCF_000691975.1 Corvus brachyrhynchos
GGGGGGGTTCCAGGGCTGGAACAGGGCCATGGCTTCAGGATGGCCGCGGTCCGGCCCGGCCTGGCCCAAGCAGGGCCTGGCCAGGCCCACTGGCCCCCACACGGGGCCCGCAGCCACCTGTCCCAGTGCTGGAAACGAGAGAGAGCTTGGAGGGGGAGTTTGTCTATTCTTAAGTGTGGATCACAGAGGTGGTCACAACTTTAAGTGGCTTAGAGAATTGTCCATATTCAAACTGGCCAGCTGATAGGTTCTATCAGTTCCCAGAGGAAACTGTAAGCACCCCTTAGCAAGGACGTCCCTTCCGGGACTCTGCTTGCTAACCTATGACAAATCCCTGTACTCTTTTCTTGAGAAAGGTCATTAACTTCGTCATCCAGAGGAACATTGGAAGCCATAACATAATACCATAGAAGGTGGATAGAATAACTTCTTTAACAGGCATTTTAGGTGGCAATCAACAAGGATTGTCTTGTTCTTTATTTTGGGCCATGAGTATCAGTATTGTTGTAACTAGACAATATATCTGCTGTGTTTTGATTAGATTGTTAAGAGTAGGCTAACTGTAAATCTTTCACTTCATATATATGCTATATTCCTTTTACCCGTAATAAGAGAGTGGTACAGTAGAAATGTTCATTTTGTGGCATATGACACAAAGAAAAATCTCATGAGAGATATACAGGAATAGCACTTTTTCTAGGCTGAAATAGTACAATTCTGCAACATTTTCAATATGCTGCTCATTTGAGTTCTTCTCATGAACCAAGTCACCCTGTGGAACTTGCAGTCAGTCAATGTATCTGGTAGTGTGGCAGGTACTGTTAAGAAATTCCATTAAAATGACTGACAACAAAAATATGATATCCAGACTGCTGACATATGAGTTTAATGAATGTTAAAGCAAAAATATAGTTTATTCCTAGACTTCTTATGCTAAACCCAAAATATCATCTATAAAATTCTAATATCACTGCTTTGTCTGTGTAAATAGAAGGCTACTGACAAACAAACCAGATTCAGCTGCTTTCTCTGAAAACTACCTTGAAAGCAGAATGCAGGAGCAGCAGGGATCTTCAACCCAAATTCTGATTTTCCAGGAACTACTACCAGTAGTAACAGGAAAAGCAAGCAGCTAGGTAAAAGCCTACTGGAATACAGTGTGTCATCTGCAAGGTCCTTGCCTACATCAAGTGTTTGGTACATGATCATGCTAAGCCAGCAGTGGTTCTGTTAAACTGGGCATGTAACTGTACTTTGAATGACTTTCATGGATCAGCATGTATAGACAGGATCTCCAAGCAGAAATGTTGTCGTAGTGGTTTCACCAGATGATCTAGATATGTAGAGATTAACCATAGCAACTTGTCAAATTTATGACCTTATTTTGTATTCTGTAAGCTAAAGGGATACAGGCACTGAGGAATTAAGAAAATAAAATTATAACTTTAACAGAAAAACGAAGTGTGAAGGTAAGAACAGTGTCTCTCAATAGAAGGAAATAATTCTCTATGAGGATGCAAGGACTGATTTACATTGAAAGAAAGAAGCGATTGAACAAAAGGGCTCTTAAATAGTGGGTGTGCTGGAGATAAAGAGAGACCATACACACTTACATTGACAGAAGCAGGAGATGGCAAAGGTCTCGAAAAATGTCTTAAGATAGCAAAAGAATTTCTACATCCAGTGTAGATACCATCAGAAGAAAACTTTAGCCTTAAGCAAGCAACAGCTGAGGTGATTGAGAAGTTAACCAGAATGTTATCTGTGAAAGAAAGTCACTTGCTCGAGAGAGAAAATAAGTCATGTCAAAATGATCAAAAAAATCCCCTAAAACATGAATTAGTCTTGTCAGGTCCTCACTTAGAGGAATCAATGGGAAAATATGTATTTGTAATAATGAACCATTCTGCATATGAGCTGCTATGAAAAATGCTATTCTATTTTTATTTATTTTCACCCCTTGCTGTATCACGGATTCACAGAATGGTTGAGGGTGTTGAGGCACTGGAACAGGTTGACTAGAGAAGCTGTGTCTGCCCCATCCATGGAAGTGTTCAAGACCAGATTGGATGGGGCTTTGAGCAAGTTTGTCTAGTGGAAAGTGCCCCTGTCTATGGCAGGGGTTTGGAACTAGATGATCTTTAATTTCCTTTCCAACCCAAACCATTCCATGATTCTATGAAAATATTTTCCTCAGAATACATTATAAGAATGGACAGCATTCCTTGCTTAACCACAGGTTCAACATTTTAATGAGCTGTTATTCCTTGCTATTATGCATGCAGGCAGTATTCAAAATAGTTCTGTGTGCAAAAGCTCTGCTCCAATTTTAGATATAAATGTACATATTGATTTATACTTAATGGAACACTAAATATAGAAAATACTATGAGAAGAGTAAATTATTCAGAGTAAATTTAACAAACTTGTATAAAATAAATAATGCATTGTAATTTACAGAAACGCAGTTGAACTTAATTTATTCAGAAAAGGACTGAGTAGTCTTTTATGAATTTTAATATTTTCTACATTGATATCACACATAAATTGCAGATATTATGAACATTTTAAAAAATAGCAATGGCTCTTTTTAATATTACTAAACAATCTTAGCTTGACAGCTTTAATGAAAGGCATGAAAACAAAATAATTCCTGAGAGATACATTTTACAAGAAACAGGATTCAAAGTACCCTGACATCATTACAAAGTGCCCAAGGCACAAATGTGTTAGGCCATGTGTTGATATGGTTACGATTTTGGGGGATTTTTTTTACTAGAGTGGGTAGTAGCAAGAAAGGCCCAGACAGGGTCAGTAGAGCGGTCAGTGAGATGTAAGGTGTATGTGTGTATGGGAATGTTCTGAATAAGTGGTCATGCTACAGCAGTGGCTGGGCCTCAAGAAAGAATGAAAAATCTCTGCTACAAGCTAAAACAGCCACTAGAGACCTTCATTTTTCCCCCCATTTTTTCTCAGTCCTTTGGCATTTGTGGTAAGCTTAAGAGAGGAGAAAACATTTTTATCTACTCTAAGCAGACCAAAAGAGAAATAAATCTGATCTGAAAGATCTGTTATATGAAGGTGTCCTACTCTGGACTGAAAGCGCTTCCACATATTAGCTTTGGGATAGGAACTAAACTGTGGAGAGACTAAACAGAGTCATATTTGTATTGCTCAGGTAGATCCTGCACTGAATAATTGGTCAACAAGACATCATTAAGTAAAACAGTATCATACAAAATTCCACTATTCTTGTTCTGCTGTGGATATGCACTTTTGACCATTATTCTGGTCTCAAAAGCTCCTTGGCTTAAACTGCTAGAGCTAGGCCATGAGTTTATTCCACAATGTTTATACTTGTACATAGGTAGGAATGAATTGTAATGTATAAGGCACAGGCAGGTCTATAAACTTGATACCATAATGCCTAAATTAGAACCTGAAACTCACATTACAGTAAATAAAAGATGCAAAACAATAGTTATCTATGTAAAGAACACTTTAATATCTCAGTTCAAGTATCATAACTGAGTATTCATCCATAAATCATTACTGTATTCTATTCTCAACTGGCTTTCAAACCATGATGGAAGTCCAGTGCCATGTATTTTATGGAGCTCTACTAGTTGGAATATTTGTCCAAGTAGATACTAAAGCCAGAGATGTCTCAAATTTATGTCTGCATGACTAGCAGTATACTCTACAGCATTTAAATAGCTATTGGAATGTCAGTTTTAAATGTGGACATGACTGAGTACAGATGTTTACAATTCTCTAAGCTTCAGAAAAAAGTAGGAGTCCACAGCTTGTCTGTTTACAGGTATGATTTTGTTTATGTTTACGTCAGATTTTTATCTGTGAGTCTGAAGTCCAATCACAAAATGCCCTGTGCCCATAACTGAGTTGGTTGAAAATATTGGAAATTTCTTGCTAACTGATGCAATTTTGCTGATATCAAAGATTCATGAATTTACTGTTTAAATTCCATGTAAGTATATAGGTTCAGATGAGTACCAATTTTTAACTGTGAAAGTTTAGCTCACCAACCTCTTTCTAGTTGGCTTGGAAAATCGGTGTTTCATTCAACTGAAATGACTCTCAGAGTTGTCTTTTCTCCAAGTGATCATACACTCAGGTAATATGATATGTCAGAGCATTTTTTCTCCTTTTGTAATTAAATAATTGGTTTTTTATATGACCGTGTCCTATACAGCTAGCAAAATTGTTTACAATTTACAGTAATTTCTACAATCTAATAAACGAACATACTGTGTCAAGTAGCCTGCCTACATGCTTGACATTAAACAGATGCTAAAGTGTTTTGCTGGCTCTTGCCATAAATGACTACATAAGGTACAGTTAGGGAAGAACCATTTGTTTCTCAGACACATGCTCTGAAAGATTTCCCTGAGACATGCTCTCTGTACAACATGATTTGAGTTTGAAAGATGATCAAACCACAAACCAAGGTATACTGCTTTTCTAACATACAGTACAAGCTTTCTTTAAGCTCCTAATATACTACCATGTTACTGAAAGATGATCCTTGCTGGTATCTGGCTTAGATCTTTGTCTTGATTTGTAATGTCTTCTGAGTCTCTGGCACTAAATCTGGTTTAGTGTTAAGATGCCTAGTCATTTAATGGAACCTCTTTTTGTCAGTGCACATATGCTTGGCTTCTGATGAAATATATTTTTGAATATATATTTCTTTTCCAAGACACCTTCCACTTGAAATATTTGGCAGCTGCCTATTTCATTTGGAGGTACTATTGACAATTGGCTTAATATTAGCATATTTATAGGAGTGAAAGAGCAGTTTTTACTTCCTGTGTCTTAGAGTGATATCAGCAATAAAATCTTTTCAGAAACATAATTTTCATTTTTAAATCCTGATATTCAGCTGTTTAATCTGGATGTGATCATCTCTTAGGATTCCAAGATGTCCTTAATTCCCTAAAACAAATTTGGGGCATAAGTTTCATACATTCTGATTTATTTCTTTTCTGACAACCCTGTGAAAAAAATTTGTAACATTGTAGCAGATCAAAGAATCTTAGTGTTTCAACAAAAAAGACATTTGGTCAAACATTCTTGCAGAGAATGTTAAAAGGAAATTGATCAAGATAAAAAGCTTCAAAATATTACGATAGAAGGAAAAAGACTAGTTCATTTGCAGTTAGTACGCCCAAAGAAATCTTATTCAGAGTTTACTTATTACAAATAAAGGCCATTTATTCCTGCAGCAAAGTGATTATTATGAATCAAACCAGCAACTTTTCTTATATGAAATGAAATGTTTTATTCTGAAACAGGTAAAGGCTATTAAGTATATGAACAAGCAAAAACAAAGTCATAAGTATCAGACAAATCCTATCTAGATGTATCTTTAACTCACTTCAGATATAACTTGAAAATATGAAGGAATTTACTAGTACAGAAGTCATTAACATCAGAAAAATGTTTGCTTTGGCTATACCAGACGCTACATGCTAAAAGAAATAAATCATTATGAAACAGACATTGCAGAAAGGACTTCAGGAAATCTTAATTTAGAAACAAAACTCTCCTAACCCAAACAATTCACACTAGCATGAGTTGGTACGTAAGAGTTGGCACTTTGTCATATTTTATTAATTAAACTTTATAAACCATCTGTGCAATGTTCTTTGCTAACATAAAATAAAGAATTACTTATATGTTGGTTCATAGTGTTTGTGTGAATTTATAGAACAAAAGGGAAGCATTAATATATTACATAGAAATAGAGATACTGTAGCTATCAAGATCAAATAGGCAAGCTAAATTTTTTTAATAGCTGGATGGATGGATAGATAGATAAGCAGTGTTGAAAAAAATACTCCAAAACTTCTCATCAATTTTCAATACTTTAACTACAGCTTCCCTTTTCTCAGTTATTTTTTCTAGAAAGCCTAAATCTTTTGTAATTCAGTTACGTGTATTATACCTGCATATTCCTCATGCTTTTTAGATTGTCTATCACTAAATATAAAGGGGGAAAAAAGTAGATTCAGAAAATTAAGCCTTATTTCAAGTTTGCCTCTGAGAAGCGAAAAGAAGCTTTGATAAAATCTTCAGATTTCGCCTAATTTATATAGCACAGAAATTCCTCAATAGACACTTGTCTACAGTTACAGCTACTTTAAAAAATTTATTTGTCATGCATCTTTGTGATACTCAGGTGGTGGTGGTTTCTTCATATATATACATATGTTTTCTCTTAAAAAATTTAGGACCAGGAAATGTTATTGACCTTTGACTCTTATTAAATCTAGACTTTATACAACACTTAGCTATGGAAAAACTGATATTTTCTTCAGTCACGTTCTGTGACAGCCATTTTGAAGAGAATAATAAAGACTCCCGAGCAAAATTAAAACATGAGAAAGACACGTGAAAATGCTGAATATTGATAAATACAGCTAAAATTATCTACACAGACAAAATACATTAACTGTAGCAACTTTACTTGCCTTAAAATAGTCCTCAGTCTGCAATGAAAGATCTCACAATTTTTGCCTATATATCAAGTTCGTTACTTATGAAAAGTTTGGGTGATGATTACAGCTAATAAATTAAAGCTGTGCTAGTGGAGTCTCCACTGGTATTGCATGTGAGATTTGAGTTTCAGTGGCTCCTTCAGCACTTGGACTGCTGGAGCTCTTTCCGTAGTCCTTCCTCAGCATCCTTGAGAGACCCCTGCCACAACACAGCTGGCAGCTGGATGCTAAGACAGTTTAGGCTGCTCCCAGACAGCATCCAGTCCCAAATTTCCAGCATTTTCTTCTAATGTTAGCTCTTCCACATTTCAACTAGCACTGTAGTTCAATCAGTTTCAGAAAATATCAGTCTGGGTAGTAGTTTAGTCACAGTCCAAACCAGTATTAATTTTCAGCAATATTGTTCCACCACTGTAGGGCACCTATGCTCAAAATCTTATCATCTTATTTTACATTAAGGTGGACAGAAAAGCTGAAAAGCTAATGGCACAAAGTGATTTATGGATGGACTAGAAGTTGTGCAAATTTTACACGCAGATAGAAGAGTAGTAAATGTCAGGTACACAAGATTTATTTTTGCGCTTGGAGTAAGGTACTTCCCTCATTCTGGACATTCTGCTTTCACGTCCCAGTCCGAGTCCATGTTGGCTGTTCTCTGCAAGGCTTTGTCCTCAGTACTCTGAGAGAGTGTGATGCCAATGTGGCAGATTTTTTTCGATGATACTATTCCTGCCTTTTCAGAAGTTACTAATAGGTCAACGTTTGCCACCAGGACAGGAATGAACTTTCTTTTAAAGATGATTGGCAATATCAATGAAATATCACACAACTTATTTTTAGGTAAATTTGTATTTTGAAAACCTTGGTCACACCACAGGTATACCACCACAGATGACCATTTATTATAGAATTAATCATTACTTAATTAATGTTCTGCTAATACACATCCCATTTTTTATGATAAACATACGCAAGCAATGTAGACATTTTAGAATGATTGGAGTTACATGTATACAACTGACTGATTAATTACATAACCAGTGAAGAGAGGCGAAGACATCAGTTGATGTATTTTACCTTTTATTCATGAAAAACAGAAATAAATCTTTTTCTTTTTTTTTTTTTTTAATGCTTCAGGGAAAAATTTAAAAAAATAAGCAAAGAATCTGTGGAGAAAGACACAATGGAGTTTCTGTTATTACCCAACAAGAAACATGTACAGGCATAATAGAGGCAAATTATGATAAACATACGCAAGCAATGTAGACATTTTAGAATGATTGGAGTTACATGTATACAACTGACTGATTAATTACATAACCAGTGAAGAGAGGCGAAGACATCAGTTGATGTATTTTACCTTTTATTCATGAAAAACAGAAATAAATCTTTTTCTTTTTTTTTTTTTTAATGCTTCAGGGAAAAATTTAAAAAAATAAGCAAAGAATCTGTGGAGAAAGACACAATGGAGTTTCTGTTATTACCCAACAAGAAACATGTACAGGCATAATAGAGGCAAAGTAATTGTACAGAAGCAAGTTATTTTAGAATCACTTTTTGGCTGTCTGAATTTAAGAATTCCATGAAAGTGGTATGAATTTTAATAGTGGGAGATTGAACTGATGTTATTTCATCAGAGAAAGAAAGTGGTGTGGGACTTTAGGCTTCAATTTTATGCTCAAAATATTTTATGGATAAAAGAGGAAGAAAGAAACATAAAGACAAGAATTTATAATTAATATTCTTGACAACTTGATGATTTAATTGTAGAATTACTATTAGTCAAGATGCAGCTGTTACAGAAAAAAAAGAAAGAAAAACAAAACAAAGGAAAGAACACCAGTCACATAATAGTGAATTATAGTAACAAAATATCCTTAATAATGCCGCAGTTAAAATTCTTATATATACCCTCTAAAGTGTGTATGCCTTTATCTGGTGTTATGGTCAACCTCCCCCACCCCTCTGGGGTCAAGAAAAACCAAGTCACCAGGCACATCAAGACAAGTTCAAACAGAGAAGCCTGGCAAATCTTCATCCTGAGGCCTTGCAAACTCAATACACCACCTGTGGCCTGTAACAGGCAGTGGCAATATTAATAGATGACGTACAATGCACACAAAATAAATACAATATGCTTGGGAACAGAACTGCAGTTTTCAAACATGCATGTAGAAGATCAACTGTTCAGTTTCTTCAGCATATTTTCCCTGTTCTTCTAATCAAGTACAAAATGCAAACTGTCTCCTGCTCCCTTCTTTTAAGGAAAAAACAGTTTGGGAAAAAAATAAAACCCAGAAACACTCAGCACAAGAGCACCATAATAATATTATGTATCACGAAGGATTATATAACTTTCTGTCTTCTGATTCAATAACAGCTCTTGCCAAATCACCAATAATATTAACAGCATTTTGTTTTGGTTTGTTTTGGGTTTTTTTAATTAAAGAAGACAAGTGTCTTTCAGCTTCTAATTTTTTTAATTAATACATCAGTATGAAATATGAAATTCAACAGAAAATCAAACATATTCTTGCCAAACAACTGACAACAGTCTATTATGTGTTTTATATATTTTAGACAAAACCCCCATGTTTTGAATTCCCTAAAAAATGTATTTATAATGTGCATTATAAAAATCCAACATTTCTTGCTAGGCTATTTTGCTATGCTTACCTACATTTTCACATTATCTCAGCTTCAGGTGGGAAACAACCTTGAGTAAGACTTGAAAATCATTTCCAGTCTTGTCCTAAGTCCAGGGTAACTGGAGCTATTGCATTTTAACCCTGATCAGCTTTGGAAAAACACTACTGCTTTCCAAAACATTCGTTCAGAAATACTTTTGAAAAGAAGGTGTGGGGAAACTACAAAATTAAGAAAGAAACCAAAACCCACTGAGCAAAATTTTCTTAGTTTCTCAGAAAACACAAGATCAGAATTCTCCAAGAAGTACCACAGGGATTAATTATTTTATAGATCACTTTTACTTTTGAGTCTGCTCACAAGACTGATTGACTGTTCTGTCATCTTAACTTGCCCCATAACTATTTTTCTTATTTCTTTCCAAATCAAAATACATCTTTTTTTTGGAAAAATAAATACAAGGAATGAAGAAAACAATGGTTCTGTTCTCTACATCTTCTTCAGAAACATCAGTAAGATTCAATGTTAAATGGATATTTGAGGTAGGTTTTGTAAACTACGGCACACATTTCCATTAGTGCAGCTGTTGAATTTTAATCTCCTGATTAAAAAATGCAGGAGATCGAGGAAGAAAATTGTCACCTCATGCTTGAATAAAATTTTTGTAAGAATCATCCTCAAATGTAAAACAGACCTTAAAAAAGAAACTTACCAAAAAAGCTTCAATTAATATACTATTGAAATAGAAGTACTTGCAAGAGTTTTACCCAAGCATTGATGTCTGTTGAAGTTTTCTTAACAAAGATAAATTCAATGGCTGAATATTTCTTTCTATTGTTTTGGGTATTTCTTTCTACTGATTTATTTATTTAACTTCAATATCATGGGTACTCTGAAAAGTCTGATATTTTATAATCCTTAGCAGTAAAAGGGACTTAAGTGAGAAAAACAACAACCCTGCAACATCAAAAAGAGTTGTACTAATTGCAAAATATAAATTATGACCCTACTTAACGTTGAGATTGCATTCTAAAGACATTCTTTTTTTTCCTCAGTAAGCTTCAGAGTTTTAATTTTTAATAGAGAATTATAATACAATATTTTTCTTCTTTTTATTTATTTATTATCAGTACTGATTGATATGATGCTATTATCTCAAAGATATAAAAAATCAGTAGAATTTATCTGTTCTTACAGTTTTGCAAGAAGCATTTGTAATTTTCAATTGAAGTTAAAGAAATAATGTCCATGAATCTTTGTTTCAAGACAGCATACTGCATATTTCCTATGAGTTGCAGAGAGTGATCAAAGAGAGAAAATTTAAATAAATTCAGTAGTAGTCCTGAAAGAGTTCATAGCAAAATGCAATGAAGAAGAAAATCTGAGTATTTCAGTAGTGGCACCACAGTTTATCTTAATTTCATTTTTGATTTCTGAATTATACAAATAAAAATTAAAAATTAAAAGAAAAGTTTATTCTACTTCTAGATGTTTTGTTGCTCTATTGTGGAGACACTTGGGTAGGATTTTTTAGTCTAGGCAGAAATAAGATATTCCAGTATGTGGAACTGGTAGTGATTTTATGGTATATGAATAGTTCAGAAATGGACAGTCATAGTTTACAATTAACCAGGAATGGTGACTAATTCAGTAATTTCAATTTCTATGAAGAGGCTTACTTACTATCACCCTAAATGAGTAAGGAGCTTTACGCTATTACAGGAAGGTAAAAATTCAGATTATATGGGCAATTTCAAGATTCAGTACAGTCTAGCTAGGACAAAGACAAGGTCATGCTGACTAGAATAAAGCATACATATCTTTTATTTCTGTTTAACCTCCATGAATTCACTCTTCTACTTAATTACAAAATTGGACCTCAATTTATAATACACCTCCACTAACTAGAGTGAATACAATGCTCATTTCATGTGCAAATCTAAAAAACTTCATAAAACCTGAAGAACTTTCTGTGGTGTTTCTTTCTGAGTTATGCTATTGAGAAATAGTATTTGCCTAAAAGGAACTGTTCATAAAATAGAAAAGAAATAATAAATAATAAGTTAAATAAAGATTTTGAAGTATTTATAAAATAGGGAAGGGTTACACTGGTATTATAAATCTAAACTGACAATTACAGAAGGAAGGTTGGCCAAAGGTAGATGTGGAAAATTGCTGTCCAGGTGAGTTTAGAGACAAAAATGTGCTAATTTTCAGTCACAGTCTGACAGATAAAGAAATCGTATCAGTGATATAAACCTTACTAGATCTAAATGACAAAATATCCATAATTTTGCAGAAAATTAAACAATAAAAGTATATGTTTCTGAAACTTGTCACTCAAAATCCTTTATTTTGAGTTTACTTGGGGAGCATTTCAGCCATTAAATTAAGGCATTATTTTTGGTTTTATTATTGTTTTAAATCCTGAATGTCATGTGTCTAATATTGGACCTTTGAAAAAGTTGAGTAACAACTCTCTAACCCTTTAATCATGTTTTTATAGATATTGAGATATTCCAGGAAATTTGAAAAATAAAATAATAAAATTAATGTATCTGATTCAAAAGCATTCTTTCTTTACAATATAATAGAATTTATATGTATGAAGTAAATGCAACAATTACAAGAAAGCAGAATATTATTAATAATGGATAAATGCTTCCACAGAAAAATATGCCCTTTTTTTCCACAGTAAAAAAACCTACTAACTTGGATGTAGTCATGTTTAATAAAGGTAATTGCATCCTTGAAAGGCCCCTGTGTTTATCACCTCTCAACCAATGAAATTCGCAGCATTAACTTCCATAGATGCAGAAGCAGAGACAACAAGCTTCATGTTCAGACTATGAACTTCTTTCTCTGAAGTCCTTCTCTTTTGAGACTCCACCAGCCAGAGATGTAGTATAAGCAAGTTAAGGTACCACAGATAGTTACCAAAAGAGATAGGGCAAAGCTATATCCAACAAGGACTGCATCCACACAGAGGCATTTAGGGAAGGACTCTTGCATAATGTCCTCTAAGCATCTAGGTCTTTGCAATAAAACACTGAGCTTTACACAGAGAGATCCAGTCCAGGGTTGCAGCAGGGAAGAAAAAATACAAAACCTGTCATATTTTGCATAGACTCCTAGCCGATGATCACGTCAGTGGTCTCAGTTTTCCTATTTCCTCTTCTATAATATATCCACTTTTCTTCCTCTCCCATGTCCCCTGCCATACCACTGTTTTATTTTGTCTTTTCTGTTAGGTTATTGCCACTTAAGAAAATACAATAACATTACTCAGTCTGCCTAGACATTGACATCCTACCCACACTCAGTTTGGCTTGTATGTTCACTAATGCCTTTTGGGAGAGGGACCGCTTGTTGGTTTAAATACCATTCCTTTTTTTTTTTGTATTGTGCCTCCCAAAATTGATACATTTTTGGTCACTATGTAATGATATGAATTATGAAGTCGTAAGTTTAATGACTGATATTGTATAAATTTTAAATCCTGTATTCTAAAAAGAGTCAGACTACTTACTCATAATGGTTCATTCTAACCTTAAAACCAGTGAAGACTCTCCTTTCTTTATTCAGTCTCCCTTTCCTTGTAGCAATGTGCCAAAGTTTCATCCTTCATTTGGAAAGGAAATAATTATGGATGAAAGCATTATCTAAGGTGGTTTAGGAAAACACCCATGTGAAACTGGGCTGAAAAAGTGTGCCTGTGGGACACCAGATGCAGAGTTTTTTATCTTCACTTATTAGTTAAAACAGCTCAAAAAAAAAAAAGTGTGATAATTACTTTATAGCCTTACCAAACACCAGGCATGGCTCTGACACAGGGATGGCTTGGTTTAGGTAAGTATCCAGATGGGCACCGTGGACTTTCAGCTACAGAATAAGGGTGGAGACAGTGTTGTGTTTGGCAGTGGTTGGAAGAGGTATAGGAAAAGCAGTACCATTGACAGAGGAAGATTTGTGCTGTGAGATCTGAGGTTGGGATGGTCTTGGCTGAGGATTCTAAATCTGGACCAGATATTGGTGGAGGAATAAGGAGTGGTATATTCAATGGCTTTATAACACAATGGATCTTTCATGTTCCTGCACAGTGTGGTAGGCAGTAGGGAGAGGCAGAAAGATAGTAATGAAAAAGACTGTTTCATACTCTATTTGTTGACAAAGGAAGCTGGAAGTTATAAGGGCCAGAAGAGCATCCTTCAGTAGCTCAATGTCAGGGTGAGAAGAGATCAACCTAGGAAGAATGTGAATAGGTTTTTGTAGCAACTTAGTAGTATAGCTAATAAAGGACAGAGAAGACAAGCCTTAGGCTGTGGCCCACAGGAGTAACCAATACAAATTTTAAAGAAAAATGAGACCTAGATTGATGGATTTTGTACACAGGGTGACTCCATTTCCCTAACAAGGAATATCTTCCCGTGCTTTATTGTCAAGAAATTAGATGTTTGACTACATGTTGTTTTATCTCTTTGGACGGCATGTGTTCTCTTTTCTTAGAAGAAAACACAAACCAGGAATTTACCTCCCCAGATTGGAGAAAAGGTGGTCCACTAAAAGAAAGCTGGGGAATTAGCAGTAGAACTTAAGGAGAATCTTAGAAAGAGTAGGCACAGAATTTATCTTCAACTTCACAGGCAAGGTAAAAAATGGGACTAACAGTTTGACTGCTTTTTCCAGTAAAAAAGTTTTTAAACTTTGTTCTGTTAAAGACACTTGCGTGTCCTACCATAAAACACTGAAACATGAGAATGATAAATCAAGCAAATATTCCAAGTGGATATCTAAGAGGTTGGGCCTCAATAAAATGTAGATTCCCTGCAGCAATGTTGGTCAGTTACATATCCCAAGTTTAGTACAAGTCTCTGCTTATAATAGGTCACATAAGCATAGAATCATAGAGCCATCGAAGTTGGAAAAAACCTCCAGGATCTTCAAGTCCAGCCTTTGGCCGAACAGCATCATGTCAATTAAATCATAGCAGAGAGTGCCATGTGTAGTCATTTCTTGAACACTCCTGGGGATGGTGACTCCACCACTTCCCTGAGCACCCCATTCCAACACCATTCCAATTTCAGTACAGAAATTTTTCCTAATGTCCAACTTGAAACTCTCCTGGTGTGGCTTGAGGCCATTTCCTCTTGTCCTGTTGCTTTGCAACCTTGCACCAGAACTAGCATTTCCACCTTTGGGTCTGGTCAAGGATTTGAAGTGATACAAACACAAAGCATGTAAGGTATGGCTTTATATAAAATTTTGAAGGCTCAGTATTTTTAATTTTTCTTAAGTATCAATATAACTTTTTGTCTGTATAGAAGCCCATCACACCTGCCTCCCTTTTTCAGGTTTTTGATTAACTGCAGCTTGTCAGCCTTAATAAGAGATTTTCTTTGTTCTATTCCTACCTGGTTTAAAGAGGAAGAATACATAAATAGCAACTTGCTTTACACAAATGTACATATTCTAATGACTGTAAATGTTAATCTTGTGCTACATGTGAAGAGAGTAGGTGGCCTTTCGTGGGTATAGTTATTTTTGCTAAAACCATAATATTGAAATGCCATTTCAGCACTCCATGCTTGAAGCATAAACCTACAATCACAAGAATTTAATAAACTGTAGGTCAGTTTCTTACAGTAAACTTAAGTCAGACATTGTTCCTTTTCTTAATGATATCTCACAAACATGACATTTACATCATACTCCATTTTTTCTGCACTAAACTTTGAATTTATTGCTCAGAAAATAAACTAATGAATGATTATTTACCAAGGTATTTTATAAACCATAGGTTTGTGTTCTCCCTCATGTAGAAATCAATATTATATATAAAATCCCTCAGTATATTCTCTTTTAATTACTGGTTTGTTATACCAACCATTTCATTCAGGTACTTTGCTTTCATATTTAAAATAAAAACAAATTTTATCATTTTCAGGAAATCAGTGATAGTTTAATAAATTAATACTAGTTATTATTAGAAAAAAAGGGAAAATAAACCAATCCAAAATGGCTTTATTCTGATTTTCATAACAAACCATCCACAGTCACAAGGCTACAGCTCTAAAACAATTTAAAGATTTATGAAATAATCAATCTTCGTTTGAATAAATTTAGTTAAGGCTTACATCCAGTCAAAGTTGGGGAGAAGTAAAATAGAGGAATAAGCACTGTGGAGGAAGAAAAATCTTACCCAAGCAAGTGATAATTCTATCTATTACATATTGTTGAGAAACTCAATCTGTAGTACCTTTTGTGAAGTGTTTTCTACAGTGCTTTTTAGGAAACAATCTTTGGAGATGAGGTTGAAGCTGTGAGTTGGACAACCGTTCTGTGATGAAGGCTGTATGGAACTGGTTTCTAAGCTTTTTTTTCAATTCTAATGGGCTTCTCACTGCTTAACTGTGATATATGAACATCTACTCCTGAATATTTAAAAATTGTCCTGAACATCAGAGGGGAAATGCTTTCAATTACTTCTCACAGATTTTATGAAAGAAGTACCATGTGCCAACCAGCCGGGAGAGTCTTTGGTTTGGAAGGTCAAATTGTTTTCAGAGATACTAGACATTCAAACAGTGAAACACATTTATCTCACTTTGCCCCTGATCTCCCCCTTTCCTTTGCTGAACATTTATAGTCTCACAATAATTTCCAGGTTTGGTTATTTTAATTATGTGCTTTTAAGAATTAAAACATTTAATCTGATGGCAGATGTTGAACATGACAGGATCTGCTTCAATCACATAAATCACCACTGCTTACTGTATGGTTATCCAACTGCTTTCAGAAAAGCTCTATGTTAAACTCTTGGTCAAATAGCGCTGGTTTTCGTGTCCCAAAATGCCTTCATGTTTTGACCTAAACTGTTTTAAGATATAATCATGTTATTTTTTCTATCCTATCACAGAGGTTAAAATTGTTGATTATGAATAGAGAATAATTTTAAGATGGTAAAGGAGAAAAGCCTGAGACTCTAGTTTATTTTCCTTCTTGATACCCCATTCGTATGTTCCTGAACACACCCTAAGCAGGATAAAGAGTTTTATGGAACATATCAACATTTAGGGATGTTTCTCTTGCACCTTGACTAAGCCCACTATGTGATAAATATGATTATGGGGGCTTTTGTCCTTCATGAGTAAATTTATGTCTTAAATACTCTTTTCCTGCTTTTTATTTTTTCCCTTTTTATTTCAGTAATGAACACTGGTGCACAATCCGTAACTATGAAAATGGTTTATTATAGACAAGGTTTTGTGCACATTACCTTTTGTTAAGCATGAGTGCCACCAGGGTCTTTTCAAAAAATCTCTCTGTGTAACTCATTGCTGAGTAAGAGTAAAATGGCATGCAATCTTACCTGGCTTGTGGAAATAAAAATCCCCTCAAAGTTAAAAACTTTGCAGTATATATGTTTGTTCATCTTGATCATCACAGGACTAGGACACTTCTTGTTTTTCATAAATGTTACTCCCAATGCCATATTTGGAATAAAAAAAGGAGTTGGGAATTACAGCAACTAAAAATCTTAGCACTTTTACATGTTTACACACTTTTTTCAATTATTCCAAAATACTAATTGGATATTATTCTGATAGTCTAATAGAGTTAGAATGAGCTACTCATAAATTATCCATGACATTGATCTAACATATTTGTTCTTTTGTAGCAGTGTTAGTATTTTGCATCTTATTTACATATGTACATGAAAATGCCAATCACTATAGATGTTTTTTACACAAATTGAATCTTTGTATAAATACGCATATTTATGCTTTCAAATTTACTATGAAAAAAGTCTTACTGAGTCAGACATACTTTCTTAGTAGATTTCACATCGAACGCTTTCTTTAGGGCAATTAATCTGGTGGAAATACTTTTTGTTTCGTGGTTCTTTGGAGGGGATACAATGCATCAAAGGCATTCTATGATTTTGGCATGTAGATGACCTGGTTGGAGTCTCCAATCCATAGAGTAGCACAGAACCATGAAATTTCTAAGCATCAGCAACGTTTATACAGCCATATTTAGTTTACATTGTGGTTGGGTTTGGTTTTATTCCAGCAAAGCAGGGTTGAGTTTAATGGTTTCTTTGCTTTAATGGTGATTCTGTTGAGAAACACCAGAAGTCCTAATTTTTTGGGAAGTTGTCAACGGCATTTGCATTTTACTTGCAGGCATTGAGTAAGGTCAAATTCTTATAAAATTATATAGTTGTATAATTGTATGGGAACTGGGTGAGATTCATCATGAGCTAATACAAAATACTGAAAAATTGTGCTAAATGAATATATAGTCACAAAATGCAAATAAGTTCCATCAACCCTATATGCTTTGCAGATGTTTTTTCTTAATTTCTACTTGGCAAATGAGTTTATGTTTGAATTCAGCATTATTTATCAATTCTCCTTTTTTTAATCATCTTTTTTCTTTAATACTACATGAAATCACAGAAAACATAGTATTTTGCATAGAAGCATTAACTGCACATTGTTATTGATTTCTCTAATGCTGTGTCTGAACAGTAACTGAAATGTCATATTCACTGATACCTAACTAAATATATCATCTATGGAACATAATTACATGTACACATTTTCAAATATATTTTAAAATATGCTAATCTTTTGGTTTTTTCATAGCTTGATATCCTTAGTTTGCTGATTCAGTGATATTGAAGTGCCTAAGGTAAAATCTTAATAAGCTACTGTCATATTTGGAGTTCAGTTCAGGTCTGTAAGTCAGATCAAAGGTCATAAGTTAGTTTAGATTTTCTCTTCTTTTTCTTAATTTCGGTCTGCTTTTTAAAACTTTGAGTATTTTTGCCTCAACTACTTTTAGTCTTTTGAATTATAAAACATATATGAGAAGCTTTTTACTGCAATACATGTAGATGGAGATGTTTATTTTTACTCTTTGACAATTTAGTTAATCATAGCCACACTGCAATTCCCTTATTCTTTCCTCCTTCTGTTCTGAAAGAGCTAATGATGGTACAGTTCTAAAAGTCTAGAACCAGAGAATGTGAAAACAGCAGGGAAATAAGTTACGTTACATAAGCAATATAGTATTGTTACCATTTTTAAACACTCAAATCTTAAAAGGATTAGGTTTTCATATTTATTAACAATTGGTGACTTGTGCCCATTTAAAGAAAATAGTTTATCTTCAGACACAGACATTCTATACAAGTTAAAATTCAGATGCAATGTTTTTTCCTCCAAATATACAACATACATTTTTAGATTTCTCACTAGGGAATTAGCATAAATTTTAGTAACAATGAAAGCAAAATAACTGAGTATCAAGAATTGATTTGAGAATGTCTGTGGCTATTGCAAGTTACATGATAAAATTTTGCATATACTGATGCTGTGCACTTTATAAAATAACAGCTTCATTAACCCCCTGCGTAGTTTTAAACCAATCAGAAAAGTAAGTCCTATACAATAGTTTTAACATCTTAGAGGTGGACAGCCATTGCTTGAGAATTGCCATGATACTTCTAAAAATTTTGAGCCTTTGTTGTTCTTATATCTGAGAATTTAAAATATAAGAATGGGTTTGTTTTTAGATTAACATGGAAGGTGATCATAGTTATCTCCCAGAAATCCTATTACTTATTCTTAAATTCAGTCTTGGATTAAGATGTTGCATCCATTTTTAGTGCCAGTTACTGAAACAGAGTTCTTACACTTAAAGGAAGAGAGGCCATGTCTACCAGTTTTGGACAGACATAGAAGCTTTGAAATGTGATAACACATAAAATAAGATCATGTTTTTCCCTTAGCTATCTGAAATCAGTTAAATAGTATCTGAATAGAGCTAATTTTTGGCTTTTAATAGTGAAGACAATGCTATGGAAGAAGCTGGTCTCAGTTTTATCTATCTGTCACTAGCCTAGGAAAATGCACTTGGTAAGAAATAGGTCGCTGAGGAAGTTCCATTCTGTAGGGAACGCAATGAT
>NW_008236769.1:289669-306653 GCF_000691975.1 Corvus brachyrhynchos
CTCTCTTTCTTTTTTACTATTTGACGTCAGTTCTTATTAGTTCTAAACATAACAGTGATTTAGTATTTGGTGTGTTTATCCAGATTATGCTGTTATCTCTGTTTGGTGCTTTGCATAAGTGTTTTTACTTTAATCTCTGGTGAAAAGATTGTGGGCCATTTCAGATGCCAGTAGGGGCTAAATGCCATTCTTGGAAAGATATGCTTTTGAACTGGCAAGGAGACCATAATTGGCACTGAGAGTAAGTAGTTTTTATGTCAAGGTTGTCAAACCTATTTTGCTGCCAGCTCTTGGCCTGAATTCTACTTAATGCCAGATGGCATTGTTTTTTAAATGTTCTTGAATAGAGCAGATCATTAATTCCCCCTGGATTTTCTCAGACACCTTATATGATGAATTTTCCTGCCCACATGCCTTTGCAGTCTGTGGTAGTCTATGTTATTTCTTCCTTCTTATTGCACAGAAATCATGATTCATTCATGTACTCTATATAAGCCGTGCAACATAAATATGTGTTCTTCATTTTTTTTTTTTGGTGAACATTGCATTTTTCAACATACAATTATTTGCAGGCAGGGTTGGCATTATTTAGACACCCAGAAGTGCACCTAATTGCCTCAATTGTTCCCACAAATCAGGTAGCAAAGAGGCTTACTGATATAACATACTCTTTCGGTTTTATGAATAGGCAGTTATCTTGCTGTGTGAGAGAGCTGGCACACACTGGATGGTTATTTTCAAGTCCCTTCAACCCAGGCCACTCAAGACAGATTCCCCAATGCTCCATATATTGTACATTTGCACACTGTGTGCTTGATACCAGATTGTACTAGCGAATTCCCAGGTTTAGGGCCCATGAAAAGAGGTCTTTGTTAGAAATGGTAGAAATCAGTAGCAATGTTTCCTTTGCCAAGAAAGCATGCAGTTCAAATTAATAAGAGGCCCCGTGAGATTGCCAAGGCAGCCATTGAATTACTTGTTACTGCTGGAGGAGTTTTAGTGATTAAAAGCTGCTTTTTCTTTTCCACTAAGAATTTGTGAAGTAGTAATGGAAATTACTCTGTCCTTCTCTTGTGGGGGAACCAACCAAAGAAGCTGTTTCATTATGCCTAGTAAAAACAATATACCTGGCACCAATATTATCTTAATTTTTAGTCCAGTTTCTGTTAAGGGTGTTATATTTTATAAAACTTAAGGAAACCAGGGGTTCCAGCTAAAAAATTAAGGCAGTGGATATCACTGAGTTTGTGTAGACATCACTTTCTGGCTTTTAAATTACGGTTTCTGTTAAATACCTCATGATTTTTGTTTGAAATCTCAAAAACTCTAACAAAGATAGTTGTCAACGGCCTTGAGAGCACAGTAACTTATGAACAGCTGTTTATTAAAAGTTTGTATCAAGTGAGATTTCACAAGAGCATCTTGTGAAAGATACAATCGTCTTGTAGAATTTTGGGGTTTATATTTTTAGGATTAAAATAAAAATTTAGCAACCTCTCAGAGTCTGGCTAGAGTTTACTCCAAGCAGGCAGACTCTGTAAACAGCTCAGAATACCCTTAGAGTAAGCTCTGCTATAACGATGTTGTCATAATCTCTGTAAACAGTATTTTCTTTTTCTTTTGAGGGAGAGAGAGTTAGAGAGCAGCTTCTCCTTCATTCAATTTTCTCCTTCAGATTTTTGTGTTAGGTAGGCAGCCACACCCTTCAGAAAGGTTTTTCCTCAGTTCTTTAGAAATAAAACTGTGATTGGTTTCTTCCCATAAATTTAATCTTTCTGAGCTGTACATTTTAAAATACATTGAAAATTTTAAATATGGTGTCATGTCTGTGGCAAGGTCAATGAATATTGGAAAGTAAAATGTTAAAATGTTGTCACTTTAAAGTGTGTGATGAAGAAGGGAAAAAAACCCCAGTCTGCCCTGAAGTATGGGTGGTATCACTTTTGGAGCATTGCCATGCCAAGTTCCACTATGTTTGTTCCAATTTAGCAGACAGGTAAGTTCCTCACATTTTTTCAACCTCTCAGCATCTCTATTGATTACCTCACAGAAAATTGACAGCATGCACAATTTCATTTGTGCTTCTACAGGCTGCTTTTAGTTTGGTCATATTATTAAAGTCACAGAAAACCTCCAAAGTTCTTTTCAATATAGTTTCATAACAGAGGACCACTGATATTTTAGTTTCAAATACCACGGTATTTTGACAGGCAACTGTAAGTAAATCATACCTGTGGGTATTTTGCTACTATCTAGCAAAGTTTATTATTTCAATATTCCATTTCATCCCATTTATGCTTGGTATACCAGAGAGAATCCTACTGTTTGGAGAGAACATAAATTTAGTATCTATTATTCCTGGAGGAATTTTTTGTTTATTAAATCCTTTATGGATGACATTAGGACTTAAAAAAAAGGATATTCTTTTTCTACTACTAAGTTAGGACTGCATTTACAATCAAATATCTTTTGATTTCTGACTGTGTAGAATCATCTTGCATTTGAATTCTATTAATTAAAGCAAATAAACAAAAATCTGAAGACCCTGAAGGACTTAGAAAAGGTTTTTTGATGGAAAAAAAATCCTTTTACTAAAGCAGAAGCAGAATATTCATTCATTTAAATTGTAAATGAAAAATCATATTATACCGTTTCTTGTGGACATCCATTTCAATCTCTCTAATAACATAAGCAGCTGAAATAGCCAACTGTCATCCCAGCATTTCCAGCTACTCAGTCATGAGCCATTTTGCATACAGATACACAGAATACCTCACACAAATTCATCCTAGGATTTCCAAAGTTGCGAGCTTTATTTGTTCTTTTATGAGACTGTAGTTTAGAAAATGTTACTTCTGACTTCTCTTTATCAGACAAAAGCATAATGATCCTAAAGAGTATGTAGTTTTGCCATGATAAATTTCTTTTTATCTCAATCAAGTAAAAAGTACTTTGAAATAAGAAAAAATAGATTTGGAAAATACTGTCATAAATTTAGAATGTTATGAAGATTTGTTATTCATGGCAACAGCTTTGCCATGAATAACTATCAGCCTGAAAGATTACCGCTGTTCATAAAAGCTTCACAAGTGGGGTCTTGTTTGATGTCCTAGCAATGCAGCTGAGGGGAGGATGGTGGAAATGGCAGGGTTGCTGCTAAAAACAACACTCTTTAACTGTCTGGGACGTAAAAAGGCACAAAATGTGTGGTTTACTGTTGACTTCTGCAGAGTAACTCCTTATTAAATCCTTTCAGGCAGCTGGGGCTAATGTTTTGCCTTCCCCTGTGTCTGTGTCTGCACCATGACTGGCTCATCTTTAACCCTAAAATTCATCTTTTAAGATCGCTGGTCCAGAACAATAATCTACAATTATGTGACCAAGCTTTGCAGTGAAATGTAAAGGCAACATAATGCCTACTTTCTTTTGAAAGTTTTCCTGAAGTAACTGTATTAATTTATTAAACAGAATCAGCCCTTGAGACAATGTGTAAGTTACTGCTGTTGTAGGAGTACAAGAACGTGAAGAAAGAGGGAAAAATTTTACCATGAAAGAGTAATAAAAGTAAGCACTGATATAGATGCCATTAAGACTTGAGATCACCTATGCTTTCAAATAGTTGCAGTTTGCTTGTCTTGGAATACTTAACTCCTTAATTATATATTATTTCATATTCACCTGCAAAGTCATCCCCTTTTTTATATACTTGAAATTTATTTGGATTTTATTAATTCTACTGTGGAAAAACATATTCTTCTGCTAGAAATCCAGTCTTTATTCTATTAACACTGACAGGCTAACTTAGAAGAAGTGTATTTACTATGGTATAATAAAATATCAAGTTTTTTAAAAGTTACGATTATTATTTTTAATTTTAATATTTTATGTGAAACGTTAAACAGATTTAATAAAACAATCATTCTGAATAATACTTTCATGTAGTTAATGTTGATAAATGATACAGAGTATCAAAGAGATTTGGTAATGCATCAGTTTAATGTATTCTTGTAATGGAACCTCTTATTCACTAGCATTATTTTTGTAGCATGTCTTGTTCTTTCAATAGCTGTCATTTAAACGTGAAAGTTTCTTGTACTGCATTGCCTTAGGATGTGGTGTTCTAAATAAATGATATCTAGTATAGAGTGGTGGAATATTGGGCAAATGGAGGTAAAATGCTTATTGAATACTGTCAAATTAAAATGGCATCAGACAAAATTTCCATTAGTATAGGAAAAATTTAAAATACAATACAACTGTTCATGATTTAAAAATGAAACTTGAAATTCAAAATTTTGGGTATTAAAACTATTTATTATCTTATCTACTTAAATGTTTTTCAGTAGTCTTCCTTACCGCTATTTTAGCAGAACTGAAGTTATTCCAAACTCTGTACTACAAGGTTAAGCTTTGTGTGCCAGTTTTGGCTGGGGCAGTTAATTTTCTTCACAGTGTTTGGCTGGTATGTGGCTGTCTTTTGGATTCATGCTGAACACAGAGTTGATAATACAGTGATATTTTTGTTATTGCTGAGCATGTCTTACACAGAGACAAGGCCTTTTCTGCTTTTTGTACTGCCGGACTGGTGAGGCAGCTGGGGGTACATGGGAGGCTGAGAGGAGACACAGCCAGGACAGGTGACCCAAACTGACCAAAGGGATATTCCAGACCATGCTCAGCGTATAAAGTGGGGGGAAAAAGGAGGAAGAGGGGGACATTTGGAGTGATGCCCTTTGTCTTCCCAAGGAACTGTTACACATGAGGGTGCCCTGTTCTACTGGGGAGGGCTGAACACCCGCCTGCCCATGGAAGTAGTAAATTAATTCCTTGTTTTGTTTTGCTTGTGTATGTGACATTTGCTTTCCCTATTCAGCTGTCTGTATCTTAGCCCAGGAGCTTCCCAGCTTTTAGCCTTCTGATTCTCTCCCTGAACCTGCTGGTGGGGCAGTGAGCGAGTGGCTGTGTGGTCTGGTTTCTGACTGGCGTTAAACCATGACAGCTATGTTAGACATTATGCCTTGCTTGCTGAGGCATTTGCGATTAGACACTAGCACTTTTGTTCCCCCCAAAACATTCAGTATTTTGCTTAAGGATTTTTAGTTTTGTCATGTCTTCCTTCAAGCATCTTAGTAGGTTGGATGCCTGGTACCTCATAACTACTTGCATCCAGACAACTGAGATTAAATTCGAAGTATATGCACACATTTATAACAATTTTCAGGAACTTCTATGACCATTTTAAAACAGATGTTAAAGTAACCGCAAAATTGAACTGGTATGTGGCGGTGCAAGTGGCTCCAGCCACTCTGTTCCTGAGGAGAACTCAAACAACCAGCTGTGGTCGTCAGCAACCCAAGTTTAGTAAGTAACTTTCAGTTACGATGAGAACCCATGATTCCTTTGGTCTGCTATTTGCATGTTTTCCCCTGATTGGTTAATGTTTTCCCCTCCCTGTTTTATGTCTGTAGTTATGTATATTCATTTCCCTTGTTTAATATGTATCAGTTCTAGAAAGTTCTTTGTTCCTCGACACCCCATTGGATCCTTCCCTAAGTCCCTCCTATCTGTTGTTCCCATTGGTTCCCTTGCTGTCAACCCCGCCTACTTGTCCCTATCCCATTGCCTGAGATCCCTTTCCCCGCCTATTCCGTACCCAGTATAAAATCCCTGGACCCTATTAAGAGTTTGGCTCTTCGTCTCTGCCCTTTCACCAAAATAAGCTTGTGTGGAACACATACGGAGAGTCCCCTCTCTTTCTTCTTTGCCTTTGTGCCTTCATTCCAGCAACAGGAGGAAAGCTCCCGTGGGTGAGGAGCTCTACCCCTTCTTTTTGTGTGTCTCAGCAGGGATTGCCACGTTCCAGAGGGGTTGTAGCTTTGATCTCTGGGCTTCCTTTTGTCGGCACACGGGGGAAAAACCCCATTCATCTTACCCTAAGCTGCAAAAATCCCTCATGGATACTGAGAAAACTCAGTATTTTAGTTTGGATCAGAAATGTGTTTTTGAAATGGTCTTCCTAATTGTGTCGGCTCACTGTGTTTTGATGCTAAGAACCTAACAGCCTGAGTGCATGAACAGTATTAGTCTTGAAAGAAACTAAAATAGAAAATGTGCTACCAGAGCACACCAAATGCAGTCTAGTAACAAATGGGCATTCAAACCATGGGACCTCAGCTGAGAGAGAAAAGATTTAAGAAAAAATGAATTAAAATACTCTCAAAAGACCCCAAGAAAAAGCTGATGTGCCATCCATCTCTAAGATCCATCCCTTAAGATTCTCAGCAGCACCATTTTTATTGATCTGCTCACTTAGAGTTCCATCATTTAGAATTGCAACTTTTGCTAAAACAGACAAAATCATACAGTATTTAGGGTTAGCTGGCATTTTATAGGATACAAATTTTTCTGACACAGCTAGTTTGAGACCTGCCATAGTAAAAATTTGCAAAGCAGAAGATGAACTACTTTATTAGGTGCTCTCTCTTGGAGGACTGTGCTTTATTTGGGTTGGGTTTGGGTTTTTTTCATGCGGGATTTTTTTTTTGCGGGGGTGTTTGTTTGTTTGTTTTGTTTTTTGGGGTGTGTATCGAGGACTTCCATACAGCTTGGTCTCGGCTTTCCTGAGCAAAAATTACACCTATAAAAATTCATGGGTAATTTCTTCAACTGAACCCACTATTTCTCATGCTCAAGAAAGGGAGATACACCAGTTTATACAATCTGCGAAGTGGAGAGCTGTTGCAGTGGGGATACTGCAACATACATATACCAAACCAGGAGTCCCGTGGAAAGGAAATATATATGGACAGACAGATTCTTGATAGCTGTTTCAGAGAGATGTTTATTTCCCCAGCCACATGGCCAGGACTCTGCCGATGAACTGTCACAGTCATGGGACCAAGGGTCCTTCTGCCCGCGCAGGGAACACAAACCAACCCATGGGAACGAGGCTGAGCAGGGGCAGGGAAACCCCGTGTCTGTGCCCTCAGGGCCCCTCTCCCAGGGCTACATGGCAGGGGAGGAGACCCCAACACCGAGCAAGAGTCACAACTGTAGTAAAATGAATTAATTTTTTTTGTAACCTTTATCATGTTATGGGCAATCATGAAAAGACATAAAAGTCAGGTCCAGTCAGAGTGAAGGTCCATTGGGATACAAATTTTTCATGCCTTCTCAGATGAACTGCTGAAGCATATTCCTTGGAAAGAATAAAAAGAAAAAACACATTACTGAATTAAAAAAGAAACATGATGACAACTGGGCTTAATTAAATGGTTAAATAAACCCCAGATTATTTATTTGAGGAAAGCTTTCTAATGAAAACAGAAGTTACTAATGGAATTTGCACAGGAGCTTAAACCATAACAAATCAAATCACTGGGAACAACTGCCTTATAGCCTGAAGACCTTCAATTAGGACTCTTCTCTGGGATATCAGAGACCCTGATTTACATTACTTTCCTAAGTAATTAAAAAATGAAAATGGGAACTTGAACTACTAGGTAAAATTAATTCTTTTTGGAATTAGTAAAATATTCAAGAAATAATATTATCATTTCTTGAAAAATATTCAAGAAATAATATTATTATAGGATCACTATATAGAGTTATAGGTGTCCCATGACTGTGTTCTATGTAAATGTAGAACATGACCTGTTTTTTAAAAGAGAGTAACAGTAAGCACTAAGAAAATAAACCTGACCTTTTTAGTTTAATAGTAAAGACATAAAGAATGAACTAAGATCATATATAGTAAGGTCTCCTCACAGTTCTTGAGAAAGTTGTGTATATATATGCTGGCAGGTAAATCCATGTGTTTTCTGCTGGCGACTGTGATTCTTTCTGTGCACATTTACCAGTGGTCTATATACAGTTTCTATACTTAGAGCAGCTTTAAAAATAAAACTTCTTACATGACAAGATTTACACTTTAAAATATTTTATTATTTTGATGAAGAACCTGAAGCATCATAGACCATTCATTTCAATTCAGAAATTAAAATTTGCCTGTTTCTCCATTTTATTTAATTTAAATAATTATTTAGGAAGTGGGAGGAAATTAATACCAAAGAAATCACTTCTTCATCTCTCAAGGCTTCCAGCAACTTTCTAGTTTGTCTACCTTTTAATTTTGAATTGTCACTTTTTTCCTCTTAAAAGGTCTAAGGTGGTCACTAAAATATTTGACAATCCCAAAACTGTTTATGCAGAAACTTTCTCTGAGAGATTATTGATTCTTATTGTTAATTATTTGAAGTTATTCCATGATGCTTCTTTACAAATCACTCCGGCATTTTATTTCTTCTGAGGGCACTCCAACCAGGAAAACAGTTCAGAAGCCCGGAGGTCTGGCTGCACCCTCTGGTTCAGGCAGCTTTCGCACAGAAAGGTACGCAGAGAGTGAGCTCCTCACCCAAGGGAGCTACTCCTGGTCGACTTGTCAGGCGTACAGGCAGAGGCAAAGAAGGAGAGAGGGGACTGCTCATATAGGTTCCACCTGAAGGTGTATCGACCTGAAGGGACTAGTGACGAAGAGCTGAAAATAACCAAGGGTCTGGGGATTTTATACTGAGGGAGGGAAAGGGAGGGATAAGGGATATAGTCAATGGGACAAAGGGAAGGAGGCCGGGTTGAAGTTGAGGGAACCAATGGGAACAACACATAGGAGGGAACAGGGGAAGCAACCAACGGGATGTCGAGGAGTACAGACCTTTCTAGAACTCATACATAGTTAACTAAGGGAAATGAATATTTAAAACTTCATACGTAAAACAGGGAGGGTAAAACATTAACCAATCATGAAGAGATACACAAATCACTAAACTGGGGGATGATGGGTTCTCACCCTAACCGCGGAGTGCCTTGCTAGACGTCGGTGCCTGACCACCACAGGTTGGCTTCTCTTGGATCTTCAGGGGTCAGGTGGTTGCAGCCACTTGTCCCCCCCACATTCTTCTGCTGACTTTATTCTTCAGTCTTATTTTATGTTTGCATTTTAGCTGTCTTCTTAGTATGGATTTGTATTTCTCTGTCTTCTGACAGATAACTGGAATTAGTTAGGACTACATCTTTAGATGCTGGTTAACCACTTGATGATATGATTGACAGTTCCTTATTTGCCTGTATTCATAGATCACTCATAATTTATTCTTCTATTTTCTTCATAGTTTGTTGTTTTACAATGTTTACACTCTAGACAAAATGCAGAGTGATTTGTACGAAACCAACATGCTACTGCAAAAACATAATGTTACCCTGATCATAAAACAGCAGTAAAGCCTGAAAGCCTATAACTAACCCAAATAGGTATGTTTGTATGGGAAAAATAAGAAATTCATTTTAGAACGATAACTATGCGTACAGAGATTATCTGGAGTTTTACTGTAAAATTTAGAATTATGATAGGTTTAAACATGGTAGAAGCCACATGTCATTGGTGATATAAAAGAAATAAGTAATGGTAATTATTCATGCCATGTACAAACAAGAAAAAATGAATATTTCATACAAACTTATAGAGGAACATATTTGCAAATGTGAATAGACTGAGAAGAAAATTTGGCAGCTTTTCAAATACCAATGATTAATATAATTTCAAATAAAATAATTTCAAATACCAATGATAAATATACCAAATCCATTGGTATATTTATTGGAATTTCCTTGGTTTTAGGGAAAATGAGACATTAGGAAAAGGAAATAATGTTGTAAACGCGGGTACACCTGAGGATGAGCAAAGAAGAAATGATAGGTTCAAATTCTTGTTGGGACATGCATCAAGAACTTAATGAGATTTATGTTCATGACATACAGAAGTGCCTCTTTGTGTGATAGTAACATAGAGGACTCTTGCATTTTTGAGCACAACTAATACTAACTGCCAGAAGCATGTAAGCAAAAATATCATTTAAAAGTCACATCATATTGTACTTGTGTTTTTGCAATTGTATTGAATTAATTTACTCAGACTAATGTTTAGTCTCCTTGCATGTAATTATTTTCACTTTGAATAAGGAGACTGAGCTGTTATTAACCTTTTAGACTCAAGTCTATTATTTCCATTTTCCATTTGGTTTTGCCTTTCTAGTTATGTGAATGTTGAATTAATGAAATAAAGTATTTAAAATATAATACCATATTAAAATTAGGGGTTTTTTTAATGCACTACTATTGTTACTATTTTTGCTTTGCTCTTGTTCTCATTACATAGAAAATAATGAACAAAATCTAATTATTCTTATATTTCTCTGATTCTTTCCCAAATGCATAAGTAGCAAACTATAAATGTCATGCTGTTTACTCACTATTACGATATAATAAACCAACTTAAAATCCTCTCAAAACCCAGTGATTTTAGCATTTGTGACAGTAATTTTGTTAGTCATTCACCAATAATTTAATTTTAGTGTTTCAGTGTGAGATGGTAGACCATAGAAAACCAAAGAGTAATTTCTGGATCTAATCTATTTTTAGAACTATTATTGAGCTGTCCAGAACTTTAAGTCATATTTACCTAATCAATTGTGAAGCAGTTTCCAGTGCTTACTCCCAGATTCTGTTTTAATGAGAGACTTCAAATGTTGTTTATGTAGCATAGGAGAACTGCTAGGAGAGGACAATATTGTTCGTATCAGAGTATATGCATTTGCACACTAAGTTCTACAAAGGCTCATATAACAAGAATTCAAAAAGTCAGTACAGTTGACTTTGCAGATCACTAAAAAATTCACTTCATCCTTTAGGAAAAGCTGATTTTTAAAAAGTTAATTTTCTTTTTCTTTTGGAAAAGTTCAATTATTTTTCCAGCTCCAGGAAACACTTATTTTTTCTCCCACATGCTAAGTCGTCTTAGTCTATCTAGTAATAACTACTAGTAATTGAACACTAAGAAAACTTGTATTTATTTAATGAAGACTAAATGTATTCATAGTTAGAAAGAGAAGTACTTATGCTAGAGAGGTGATACATGGTTATAGACTTAAAAGTCGTTTTAAGATAATTTATCTGAAGAAAAAGAGAAGAGGAAAAAAGGTTTCAGTCTTTTGTAAGATTTTCAAGTAACTTTGTGATGCCTGATACATATATTTGTATGTTTTGAAAGAGACTTTGAGCTCAAAAAAAACCCAACAGAACAAACCACACAGCAAAAAAAAAAAACCAAAAAAAAACCACAACCAAGCAAACAAATAAACCCAATGCCCAATATTTCAATGAAAGATATCTGCTTGGTTTATTTTGGCAAGAAATAGGAATGCATGTTTTCTAGGTGATAAATAAATCATGTTATTTATTCAGCTATTGAATTAGTGACCAACTGACTTTGCTTAAACTTTGAATGGAAGAGGTCACTGGAAGAGCTACCCTAGCTGCACACAACAGCTTGATGCATGGAAAACTAAGATACTGAAAGACATGCCTGGGACAAGAGTAAAAATCAAAGCTGAAAAGTTAGTGTCTCAATTGCTACTTCTTTAGTATGAGAAGAACCTGCATTCTAGGCTACTTGTAAAGAAATAATGGATGGAAGTCGATTTGCTGCAGAGAATTCATCATGACTGTATGTCCTCTTATGGCCAAATACTCCTGTGATGGCATCTACCATGTGAATGAACTACAGCTTACTAATTCAATCAGCAGTGTGTGACCTATGCTCTTAGCTTGTCTTTTTCAGTGGTATGAAGTAATCATGCCTTAAACATGCCAATGGCTTAAAAAGCTGTTAGAATTCTTGCTTTTTGGTGTATATCCACTGGAATGCAATCCAATGGAGGTTTAATGCGCTGACACAGTTTAGCTTGTTCTTCCTCTTACCTTGATTTTAGGCATTTTAAGAACTCCTGGACAATTTAAAAGTACTTCCAACCCTCAGTGAGTTGCATACTGTACACTACTAAATGGTTTCATCAGTTGATTTCAGCTACAGTTATAATGCTTAAAATATCTAATTAAATAGTAACTATTATGACAGACATTTTTGTGCTCTTCACATTGCAAGTATTTTTTATCTTCTTGCAATAATGATTTCTTAGTCTCTACAAGTGCAGTGAAGACAGGATAGAATATTTTGCAGTTATTTCATGACGATGGCTATCCTGCTTTATAACCTGTTGTCAGTGCAATGTAGCTGACTTTGAAAAACATTGAAGAAAAAGAAGAAGAAGAAATATTTTATAGCAGTATATTACATATAAAAATGTGTATTCTCTAATGATTATAACTGCTGATTTCATTCTGTTTCTCAAAAAGTATATCTCAGCATATGTGTTGCATTAATTACTAATTACAGTGTAACCAGCAGATACTTTTATACCTGTCAGGAGCTAAGACTGGGGTAGATTATGATGACATTTATGAACTACAGTATTTGCAGCGATGTTTAAATCTTGCATAGTAGTTTTTATTATTATTATCCTAAATTTCATATCAGGTTATAAATTTGCTTCATATCCTGGCTTGGTTTTTTTTGGGGAACACGTGTTGCAATTTAATAGAAAAATATCATGCAAAATGAAATGGACAAGCACAGTGTACTGTGTTGAATCAAAGTCAGTTTTCAGCAGAATCCACAAATGCTTTCTACTTCAAATTTAATTTCCTAACTGCAGCTGTTTTATTTCTAGAGCTGTTCATAAACTGCTTGCACAATTTTACTTCATTTTTTTATAGTTAAGAAAGAAAATGTGTTGTTCGCTTTAGAGACAGAAGAACTGTGAACTTTCGTTAATGTCTCTTCCCAAAAACTTCTTCTCTAGGTGAAGACAGATCACAGAAATTTGTAACTTAAAAAATTCAGAAGCTACAGTCAGAATAGAAGAGGCAGCAGCAATAGCTGGAGGGTAGCCAATAGGGAAAAGGAAAGTAAGTATGCAATTTCATAAAATGTCATATAAAGGCAGACATGGCTGGGCAGAAAGAGATAATACAAGCACAAAGGTATCCATTCACTTTCCTGCAACCCTTGGTTTTTCCTCATACATCTTCCTTTGCCACCTCTCACTCAGATTCCACATCTATTGCTGTATTCTCTGTTGCTGTCATATTCATACTTTTTCATTACTTTATCCCTCTGTTTCTTACTTCTCGTATATTCTCCTGAACCCATTAACTTCTTCATCATTTTAGCTGAGCTTTCAACAGATATTCTTTTCACTCTCAGAATTACCCCAGAATCTAACACCACTCCACTCCACATCTTGTTATCAAATCTTGTTAGGTCATGTCATGCAAAAGTCTGTATTCAATTTGCTTCCTGAAATTCTAGATGTGGGATGTTGGAGACATTGAAATCAAATAGCTCTGAACTCCAGCTTTTAATGTGAACCTTTTTTTCTGTGTTATCTTAGCTATGTGATCTTTTGTTATTGTTGCTGTGAAAAATAGAGTATTTATCTTATGCAATAATCTGAACACCAGAAATTAAACATGTGCCTCATATAAAAGAGGGGATCCCAGAAGACACCAAGCTGACCATCAGCCAACACTGCTCCCTTGCAAGATGAAGGCTAGGGTACTCCTGGGCTGCATTAAGAGCTTGCCAGTAGGTCAAGGAAAGTGGTTCCTCTCTTTCTGGTCACCAAGACACATCTGGAGTATTGGGTCTAGTTCTTGACTTTCCAGTAAGAGAAAGATAGAGAGATACTGGAGAGATTTCAACAAAGGGCCAGAAAGATGACCAAGCACAGCATTTTTGATTGGAATTCATATGCTTAGTGCTTCACTACAAGTACAGATTCTCCTGTTATTTCTTCTACATGTGTTATATCTACATGTGATAATTACAACTAATTATAGTAAAAACTAAGTCATCATTTCAAGATAAAGGAGGAGTCTAGGTGTAAGATGAAGGCTAGTGTCACAAAGAAGACATTATGTTGCTTAGCCAGCAGTTTGTAGTAGGTTTTAGCATTGAAAGCACAAAGTTTTGCTATTCCTTGGGGCAAGAGTATGGGCATGTAGTCTGTGTCAAGATCTCTGTTTTTATATTCATTGTGCGTATTAATGGGGTGGGATCCTGCTCTTTGAGAAATTTTTTCTCCCATGGCCTATAGGTCATGGCTTTCATACTCCTCAGAAAATGGAGATCACAAGAATCAGAGTATTTTTATAGGTCAGGCACCAGCTTTCCACAGATCTGTAAAAAATTTGTTCTGCAGGTGGCAGCAACAGGGACCGAGCTATCTAAAGTATTGGGCCATTCAAGGAATCATTTTCCAAGGAGTTCATGGATAGACTGAACATCTTGGAAAAAATGCTCATATGAAAAATTTTAAGACTGATGAATTTGTTAGAAAAGATCTTGTCAGAAAATTTTCAGCAAATTTAAATTCCTTTAGGTACTAGGATTATGTCTTCAGTATTCATAAGGTTTTTTATAGTTTGGATGGAACCCAAGACATGAGCTTGGTTCCAAAAGAGACCAAAAAATCAAATTTAAAGCAGCAAAAAGATTTAAAAAATGTATTTCACATTGAATTGAAATAAAGAAAATAAAAATAATCATTAGTACTTCATTCAAAAATAAAAATCTCATATCACTTATGTATAATGTAATATAATGTAATAGACATATATAACATATAGATAATTATGAGAATTTTCAATTAATTTAAAACAACTGTGAAAGTGTGAAAGATGCTAATAAAAATATTATTTCTGTATCTTATTAAAGTTGGGTTTTTTCCCAGACATCAGATCGTAAGAGCAAAGGTGTCATCACAGCTTCAGTACTGAGCAGGAACATTAGAATTAACAAGTTTATTAATTAAACACTAGTACAAGCTGCTATTACAAATACAAGTATAGATAGGCTTAATTGACTGCCAGGTGCCCATCAAGCCCATTTGTCAGTCCCCTTCCTCAAGAAAACACAGAGAGAAAATATGACAAAAGGCTCATGTATTAACCTCTTAAGGGTTAATACCCTTATTAATAAGGAGAGGGAGATCACTTGTGTAATACCATCATGGGTAAAGAAGACTTAACTTAAGGAAATCAGTTTTATTTATTGTCAATTAACAACAGTGCAGGATATGGAGAAATAAAAACAAAACTAAAAATACCTTCCCCCCCTATATCTCCTCTTTTCCAGGCTCAGTTTCACTCCCAACTCTTCTACATCCCCTCCCCAAGCAGTGTGGGGGATGGGGGATGATGGTTGCAGTCAGGTCATAAAAATTTGTCTATACCACACTTTCCTCCTTATGCTCTTCACCTTCTCCACTGTGGGGTCCCTTCTTATATATATTATTGCAGAGGTGCCACCAGTGTAACTAATGTGCTCAGCTTTGGCCAGCAGAAGATCTGTCTGGAACTGGTTCTATCTGACTTGTGGGCAGCTTCTGATTTCTCCTATCACAAACCATCCCTGCAGCTCCCTGCCATCAAAATTTTGCCATGTAAACCCAGTACATCTTCTTATTCAGGACAGCACCTAGCATAGTGTTTTGATCTATAACAAAAGCTCATAGGTACTACTGGAATATCTGAAATGGAATATTAATAAATATGGTATTGTTCTCATTTTTCTCACTGGAAGCAGGCTGGATAAGACGTTTGTTATCTTTGCCTTTATCTTACCCAGAAAGATCTGCAAATTGTTGTGGAGAGGTGAATGAATGAAAGATTTTTATCGGATAAATGAACTATATATGTTGCATTCATATGCAGAGTTTTTTACAAAAATATAGCTGTTGTTTCCTTGTGGTTCTAACTTTTCTGAATTTTTGACTAAAAATGGAGACAATATATGTTCAGTGTTAAGAATATTCTCAACTGCAGTTTAAACAGTTCTGTGAGGATATGCAGTACCTGGAAGATGTCCAAATTAAAGCAGTAGCTGGTAATTCTCTTACTTATAATTGAAGATATGTACATTATAAAGGGGAAAAATGTTTGCAAACATATCTTGGATTTTTATAATGAGTTTTTCTCTCCCTACACACTCTTTTGTCATACTTGGCATATGTGAAAAATACCAGTAGAATAGAAAGCTGTTTCTTCTGCCAAATTTATTCGTGAAACAAGTTTCTCAAGTTTGCTACCCTCTATATGCCAGACAGATAGATCTATTTTTTTTTTTACTTTGTGTAGAGCACAGTGAATAGCTATAATGAGAGGGGAAAAAAATCCTCTTTACTTGAAGGCTGTGACCACAACTTCTGTAGTTGAAATTTTCCAACTGGATTTTCAAAGTAAGTTTTCAAATACTGTTGTTTATTATACGTGTGAGATGTAGTGCAACCTGTGTATGGTTTTAGTTGCAGCCAGTAATTAGTATGTTAATAAAAATAAAAATATTAAATGATTTGTGATAAGTCAGGCTGGATTCTATCAACAGCTTGTGAATATTTAAAAAATAGTTTCCATAAATGAGGTATGCTTGTTTGTGTTTTTCTTGGTTATGTTAATATTTATTTTTTTCTTCCTTATTTTCTTTCTTTCTAAAAATGTATCTATTTTATTTCAAGGAGAAAATATGTCAATACCAAGTATTTTATACAACTTGATAATAAATTAGCAATACATTATTAGTATTGTATTATTACAATAATAACTAAAAAAGTAGTGACTACATGTTTTCTGGGGGTTTATTTGATTGTATTTCTAAGATACACTCATTTTGTCCTTAACTACACTTCAGGCATTTAAGTACTCTGATACTTGACAAAGATTGACACTTGATAAATTTATTTTCTTAACACTAAGTCTCTGACCCTACATGATTTTTTTTTAATTGTTTGAAAGAGTCAATTTTATGCTGTGATTAAAGGCTAGCAAATTGTCTGTAGCTTACAGCCTTTAGAATTTTAATAAATTGGTCTTTTTCCAGTGGGCAAAAGTGGCCATATAGGAGTATTAAGGGTGAGTGAGTGTTGCTGACCAGTCCCTGGGTCTCCAGTTCATAAATCATCCTATGTATGGGAATCGTGGGCTCTCAGTTTGTGCGGTACTGCTGACAATGCACAGTTGTGGTAGCAATCAGTAC